>NC_071277.1:5785000-6007500 GCF_023375685.1 Ictalurus furcatus | reverse complement strand
TGGCCTTCCCCTTCCCTGATTGTTAGAAAGATAATGGCTAGGAAATGGAAAACTGGGGGGAAATGGAGTTAGGAAGCTGGGTTCAAAGTCAGGATAACTGCACCCCTGGAACAGGGAGGGTTATGGACCTTGCTCAATCTCCCCACAGTGGCAGCTTGGACGCACTGGGGCTTCTGGTCACTGGCCCAGAGCCTTAACCACTGACCCTCCACAATACTCCGCATGGAGAACGCAGGCATTGATCGTGTTATTATTTCACTCTAACCAATAACCGATCATTTAGTAAATTCCCCTTCAAATTTACTCATACTTCTTATTGGATACCTCACCGTCAAGAATGTGCGTAGAATTCAGGTGCTTCACAAATTCAGGTGCTTCATGAGAAGTGCAATCTACAACTACAATAACACCACCACAACCTTTCTCTGGCTTCTATCTTTAAAACACTGCAGGAAGACTTCTCTTATTTACATAAAGTAAAACAATAAATTCAGCTTCTTCTTGAGGAAAGAAAAAAAAAAAAAAGTCATACGGCAGCTAATAATACAAACGCTGCAAGGTAAACTACACTGCTGACTCCACGACATTTTCCCATGACGTTTACTGGGACAGAAGCCAAACACATTACCTGGTACAAGAGTCTCTTTATTACTTAAGTGGACCTTGAAGACGAGCCAGGACCTGGAGGGAGAGGACAGGTTTGGGCCAACCGACATCTGGGAGGCGCGCGCTTTTACCTATGAGCGAAAGGGCTGACTTAGCTGTATAAAGAATACTCCGATGGACAGAAGAACCAAGCGCCAAACGGCAGCATGTGTAATTTATATACCTGGGGAAAATTTCAAGGAAATCCTCTCTACCCTTGCTGGTTCTCTTCTTCTTCTAGAACAATCTGAAGAGTTAAAAGGCCACGGCCATGTGTCTTGTTTATCGATCTATACATGAGCAGTCTGTACAGGATTTCGAGAGTCTTTTTTTGAGATTGTTGTGGCCAAAAATGTTGTTGTTTTTTTTTTTTTTAAATTCAATTTATGAGGCAACTTGTGGAATTGTTTGTGCTTTTTTTGTGGAAAGTTACTTGAAATTGCACAAAATTGTCTTTCGCAGTGATGTTTGTCAGTAAATGAGACCTTTTCGCTGTACTCATGTTCGACGCACGTGAACCGAAGAGCGCTTTGGCTGAATGCGTGTCGCGATGACGTCACATGACGCGTCTTGGACCAAATCTGAGGAAAATCTGTGGTAATTTTGTTGAAAAAAAAAACAAAACAAAACGCAAGCACCTCCGAATATTGCGCCACTTGCTTGATTTTGCCTTAATTGCAAACTCCTGGAGCATGGTGACGAGCACGATGGCTAGTTTTTAGCCGTGTGGGCACACTGTGCCGGTCCCAAGCCCGGATAAAATGAAAGGGTTGCGTCAGGAAGGGCGTAAAACCTGTGCCAAATTGAATATGTGGACCAATGATCCACTCTGGTGACCCCTAACAGGAGCAGCCAAAAGAACAACAACAACATAATTACGTTGTATTCGAACTTTTTATTTCAATTATGGAGATCTCAATGTTATACTAAAGAGAGAATGGAGTTGTATCCAAGAGTCAGTTTTTTTCCCCATTAGCTATCTAACTCCTAGTCGATGTTTTGGTCTAAAACCTCTGACAACATCGGCACGTTTATAACAATCTTTTTTATGAGACCCTTATAAGTCGATGTTACGATGCACGTCGAGTACTGTAAAGATCTCTTCATGTATTGTGATATATGATATTTTCCCACATCACCCAGTCCTACTCTCATAACTAGCATAGTGATGATGAAAACCGCAGTACTGATCTCATCACCCCCAACTGTCTGGGATCACCGGGATATTCATAACTAAACTGAACGCAGAAAATAAAACCTGGAGCTCTCCTTGGGGACGTAAGATCTTGTCTAGGCCCTGAAACAGCTGCTGCTGATGCAGCCGGAAAGGCTATTTAATTTGCTCAGGCCAACACCAGGAAAATCTTTATTGGTACTCTGTTTTAGTATCCTCTCAATCTCCCATCCGTTCGATAACGAATTTATTTCAGAGTGCAGCAGGGTCAGAGGCATGTGAAGCTCTTACTCGGGATTAAGACGAGCTGTTTGGGGAAATAAACTGAAACCGGTCTGTTTAATCCCTCTGCTTTTTATTTTACAAAGAAATTTTAAAAAAAGGAATTAATTTGTCTAATTGAATTTGTGAATGCACTCAAGGACAAACTGCTCTCATGTAAAGATTCAACGCTTAAAAATGATAAAAATTCAAATGTACAAAAATTTACATGCAAATCCTGTCATAATGAATATTATCCTGATATATAAATATATTTATTTATTTATTTAACCGCCCCCTCCCCCTGAAGCAGGCAGGCAGGTTGTAGCTAAAATAAGTACTCATTTCACAGAACTTGCATGGACAATTTGAAGCACATGCTCGATTCAGATCCTTGTGCTCTTTCCAGGGTTTCTTGGTAATAGCTGTAATAGGAGCTCTCCCCAGACATCACTCGGCGCTGAACGGAAAAGCAGGCCCCGCTGTCTGCGCTGCAGTTAACACAGCTTCCACAGCAAGCAAAGGCTCTTTGTCCCAAAGTTGTTGGAACTGACATTTCTGGTTTCCTGTAAGATACGGTTTGGCATGGGAGGCACGTTAACACACGCCTACTAGGCCAAAGTGCAGCGAGTCATGCCAAGCCAATGACGTGAGGAGGATCAGTGTATCCACGAAGGAGGGGGTGAGGAACGCATAGTAAGCATCTGTTTTCATGTAAAAGGCTTTGGGCACGGGGAAAATGCCACGTGCAGTTACGGGACCCTTTAACAGCAAGTGCTGATCATCGCTAACAGGCTGTCCGCTAACAAAAAGGTAACATTAAGGGTATTTTTATTTTTATTTTTTAAACTCTTAATATCAGCTTTACTGCTCTGTACTAATACCAAAAATTTTACTTTATTTATCTTTTTGTTTTGAACATTATTATTATTATTATTAGTAGTAGTAGTAGTAGGAGATGAATCTCCTTTAGCACTTTGTTTTTCTCTATGCCTAACAGGGCATGGTCCAGGTAAAAACAGGCATGGCTTAGGTGCCCGTCAGTCTCAGTGAAAGGAGGTGTGGCCTTTGTGCCTGTCAGTCTCAAAGGAGGCGTGGCCTTTGTGCCTATCAGTCTCAGTCAAAGTAGGCGTGGCCTCTCTGGCAGTCTCGGTCAAAAGAGGCTTGGTCTTCGTACCTGGTGATCCAGGGAAAAAGAGGTGGGGCCTCTGTACCTCCCAGACCAGGTAAAAGGATGTGTGGCCTTTGTACCTGACTTTCCAGGTAAAAGAAGTCATTGCCTTCATACATGTCAGTCCAGGTAAAAGGAGGTGTGGCCAGTGTACCAATCAGGCCCAGTAAACAATGCATGGTAGTACAGGAGGCGTGGCCTCTGTGCCAGTTATTCCCCGACCTCTCTGACAGTTAGTCATAGTAGCAGAGGCTTGGCTTTAGAGCTTCCTTTTAACGCACAACCTGAAACAAAACCTGCAACCCAAACTCTGCGTTCTGCACAAATGCGTAAAACGCCCTGAGAGCAAAAAGAATTAGAGCCTGTCCCTTCACTGTCTCTTTACCCGGACCGTGTGATTTTAAGTCTGCATCAGGGAAACATGCTCCATCTCCCTGTCACAGCAGCCTATAATCCTCCTGTCTGCTGATTACACCAGATAAATCAGGACTGAACCGTATCAACAGCTCTGCGGTCTGCACTGTACAGAGAGAGAACAGCAGCTCAGGGTTAGAGAGGATACCATCATACTCCGGCTATAAAAATTCCACAAATTGCTGGTCTACCATGACAGTGATAAACACTGCACAGAGATCTGCTTGTGATAAGTACAGCTTCCTTTTCCTGTCAGCTCGCACTGCAGCAGTGAGTCTCTGTGCTGTTTATTGCCACAGCAGCACTGTGATTAGCACCAAGAGAGAGAGCGAGAGCGCGAGAGCGAGAGAAAACACTTGGCAGACCTAAACTAACACTCATGTAGCACTGCTACACACCCCCGCAAGATCGCTCTCATTACCATCTGCATTAAATCAGTTGCATCGGTTACCTTCTGGCTTGGAATGAAAAGGTACAGCAAGGTCTGCTGTGTGAGGAGAGTCAGACAACACATCATTAATAGACAGATAATATGTACTCCTCTGCCCTGCTCCAAGCTGTAAGTGTTTTTAGTCATGTTACAACTTTTATCCTGTTTCGGACATGAGGTCGGCACGTAATTCTTAAAACAGCAACATCCTGCTGATTTTTCCGACTGGGAGATCGCGCAACCGTACAGTAATTCAGTGGAGGTTTTGCTTTTCACTGTGGAACGCATTCTGTACGTCACTAACGATTTTAACCTTTTGTGTAATGCATTTCACATACATTGTTTTTTTTTTCACCCCCCCAAAGGTTTCTGGGTCGTAGAAACTCCATGAACTTTGGTTAGATCTAGTCACGGGCCATAAACGAATCAAATATGGAAAAGACATCCACTTACCGCCGCTGAGAAGCTTCATCACCAGCCACAACTCGTCTTTCACGACGAAGGAAGTGTAGTAGGACACGATGTTAGGATGGTGGCACTGGCTCATGGCCTGAATCTCTTTCTGGGGAGAGAGAACGGGAAAGAGCAACACTAGTCAGCGTCGTCGCTACATGCAGATTGACTCCGTTTGATCGGTATGGGTAATACGTTTGCACACATGCTCATCCTGCATGGATATTCCCAGGGTAGAGTGATTCCAACATCAGGAGGTTTTTGCCAAATGATCACATGACTCAATTCAATTCGATTTGTACAGCACTTTTAACAATGGACGTTGTCTCACAGCAGCTTTACAGAAACATATAAAACACAGGATATAGATTTTAAGTGTGTGGATTTATCCCTATTGAGCGAGCCGATGGTGGTGAGGAAAAACTCCCTAAGATGATACGAGGAAGAAATCTAGAGTCAGAAGGAAGCCCCGTCCTCATTTGGGTAACGACTGATAGCGTGAAAGTAAAGGGAAGGACATAACATGATGTAGGGTATGGGAAAGCATCATCTTCTGTCGTTCATTAGACCATACAGAAGGATAAATAATAGCCGAGCAATACGAGTTTCCAAGTTAAACTATAAACAAATCGCATTTAAGGATCTAGACAGCTGTACACAACGTGCAGTTCACAGCGAGATGAAATAGCAGTTCTCTGAGACTGAAACAAGTTGACAGTCCTTCTAAACACAAGGTCTGTTTGAATTGAGCAATAGCTTTAAAAAAAAAAAAAAAAAAAAAAAAAAAAGTCACAGTTACAAGAAAAATAGGCCAGGGTGCATTAGTGGACAATATAAATAGAGTCGCTTCCCCAACTCTCCTCTCTTTCTCTCTGTAGATGCATAACTAAAACCGTGTGTCAAAGCCTTTTAGGCCCGACACAAGAGATGGCTGAGGTAATGTTGGCTCTGCAGCCCAAACTATCACTCAATTCACCCCCCTGCCAGAACCCTAGATTGGTATCTAGGCTTCCTGTTGTATTGGAATTTGTCTACTTGGCATTACCGTTTGTCACCGGTGTATACGGGTGTGGGCTTCTAATCTGTAACGGCAAAAGCCGGCCCTTTTATTAAATACCTCGCTGCAACCCTCTAATCCAAAACTAAAGCATTGTGTTCCTTAAGTCAGGGCTCACAACTAACCGCTGACCCCTCAACTGACGTTTATATCTGGGTGTACTATTAGGGCAAAGTCAACCAGCCGACAACTTAACCACTGGAGCGGAGATTTCAAAGTAAACCGCTCGTTATCGATTCCGCCGTGTGCAAATAATCCGTGCTCGCCGGAAGGACCGTATGATGCAATCGCAGTAGCATTTTCATGGGAACGGGAACACCTAGAAACACCTAGAGAGTCTGAGCAACAGCAGAACCTGAACTTGTAGAAACATGACCAGAAATCAAGAGCAATCAACTATTCCTGGAATGCAGGAGGCCTGGTAGAGATGAGTAGATCCTGGATTCCTTTCTTATTTCCCACCTGGCATCGTGTGAACAAGATTCTGAGCTATTCACCCGATGAACAGCGTTAATGTCAGATCGTTTGGCGTCGGTTAGGTTCTGACATCTACGGCCCCAAAGGTAGCTCTGATGTTATGATATAGTCCTAACTTTGTTGATACCATTTTATGAAATTGAATTCTTTGAAACGAGATGATGTGACGCACCGACGCGAAACAACGCACCTGTTATAGCAATCTTATATTCAATTAAATTAGATTTGTATAGTTTTACAGAAACATATAAACACAGCATACAGATTTTAAGTGTGTGAATTTATCCCTGTTGAGCGAGCCGGTGGCGAGAAAAAACTCGCAAAGATGATACGAGGAAGAAACCTTGAGAGGAACCAGACTCAGAAGGGAACCCGTCCTCATCTGGGTAACGACGGATAGTGTGAAAGTAAAGGGAAGTTCGTTATGGTTTTAACATGAAGTCTGTTTGTTGAACTAGTCCACTGTTCACTAAAGGAGACCTGAGTGCAAAACTGCATGTGGTAATTGCAGTCCCAAGGCCATCGCAGCAACCGTAGTCCCAGCAACCACAGTGAGAATGTCCGTGTGGAATTGAGGTCCAAAAACATTTCGATGGTACTTCAAGCGGTACCATCCTCAGCAATCTCCAGGCTGCACTGCTTGGGGTTATACATCCTATATCCACTGGCTCATTGGATTTTCCGTGTTTTAGAAGCCGAAACCTTCTAGTTTGTCTTTGCAGACTTGACAAAAATCTCTACCGGCGAAGTCACTTCAGTGTGATATCGAACGCAACCTAGCGCAGTTTATTCTGAACCTGTTAAGGAAATGCACAGAGCAGGATCTGAAGAACCAGGATTCGGCAGATTTCTTTGGCGTGATTGAACCTATTCGTTAATGACTAGGTTTTATGGAGTACACTCCTGTGTTAATAGCTCTCGTAAAGTCAGAAAGGAAAACCCTAATGTACAACCTTGAACTGGAGTTTTTGCCTTGCCCGAGTTTGGGCTCATAACCTGCAAGTTTCAGCCTGCACAGTGTACAAAGTCCTACGAGCCCAAGGATATAGGATTTTCTAAGGGTGGTGTGTCTCGAACAGGTGTCATGAAAAATTCTAGTAAAGTAAGGACACCTTTAAGTGGTGATTGCACAACATAAAGTGAAGCTTGGAAAGATACATTGTGCTCAGGTTTTACAATGCTTGTACTTTGGTTGGAAAGGTTGGGTAAAGTAATACTTAATGCAACATTCTTGCCCATTCACCAACTGACATACAAGAGACGAGCAGGACAAAGGAACCTCCTGGAGGGCATTGCACTGGTAATTATATGCTTGTGGTACTGATTCATTCTGGCCATGAAAAAAAAAAAAAAAAGAAAGCCAAAAAGAAAGAAGCCCTCCAACAAAGAGTCTAGAAGTAGGGGGTCTGAGAGAAGATGGCTTTTCTGACGGCACCCTCCCACTGACCCGCTGTTTCTTTTTGTGCAAAATCAATATCATCTGGCCAGGCGGGGGAAACCCGCTGCTTCCACAGTTCTGGGAATGGACAGCAAGTGTGAGTCAGGGTGTGTTTGTGGTCCAGGCCTTGCTCCAAGCCTTCGCCATTGCTAGATTTTTCTTTCAACTTTGGTGTGTCGGGGAGGGCAAGTCTGTGTGAAGCTGACAGACTGGAACTGATTATATACCGTTTCATAATTAAATCCAGTGTTAAGGTCCAAGAAGAGGAATGTGTGTGCAAGCTCACCTACGAAGTCTTTGTGCGTTTGGCATGCTAGAAGCTTTGTGACCTTCGGTTTTTGGCAGTAACACAGGCTCGCATTTGATCAAGGACCCCTATAGGCCAGTGCAGACTTTTTGGCTTACTTTGTTTTGTTTTTTTGTTGCAACAGAGGAATAAAAAGTATTCTAATCTGTATGATGATGTGACAGAATAAGCAAAGTACACAGTGAATTTGGTACCGGAACAACCCGATTAGAATAACATTGCTGGATCACCTCTCCGTTGGTAATATGGTACCTCATGTTTCACAAATCACGCGCTGACTACTGGTCACTTTATTTTATCCGGACAGACTACTAGTCACACAAAATGTCCAAATACCTGAATGGACATGGCAATCCCTACATGACAGGTGACGGACTTTCAGTGAACCTTGGAAAAGACTGCAGGGGTGATGCTCCTGCATTGCTAAGGTCTTCGATTCAGTGTTAAAAAAAAAAGTGTAAAAATTTCAAAAGTATTTAGACCTTGGAATTTCAAAGACATTTTAGAAAAATGTTATTTCTAGTATTTTCATGCAATCGGATCTGGCTAGTTTCTTCGTTTCAGGATGTCGTTTGCATGTTTTTCGTGCCAGAAATTAGCTCCGCCCATTTTGGTAAAGAGCTGCTCGGTTATGCTTTCCCTAAATGACGCATGCACTGTTTCAACAGAGTAAGTGTGGTGAGTTGAAGGGAAGGCATTAACTGGTAATAACTGACAACGTTGACACAACAGAGTCTTTCTAGCTCCACATACGTCGATCAGCCATAACATTAAAACCCACCTGCCTAATATTATGCTGGTCCCCCTTGTGCCACCAACACAGCTCTGACCGTTCAAGACATGACAAGACCCGACAAGACCCCACAAGACCTCTGAAGGATCGCTGTGGTATCTAGCACCAACACTAATCAGACCAGACCACCTTCTTCCACTGCGCCGTGGTCTGATTCTGATGAGGGGTCAGCATGGGCGCTCTGACCGGTCTGCAGCTACGCAGCCCCATACACAGCAAGCTTCATAGCAATTTGTGCGACAGTAGCTCTTCTGTGGGATCGGATCAGACAGGCTAGCCTTCGCTCGCCACATGCATCAATGAGCCTTGGGCGCACATAACCCTGTCGCCGGTTCACCGGTTGTCCTTCCTTGGACCACTTTAGGTAGCTACTAACCCCTGCACACTGGGAACAACCCCATAAGACCTGCTGTTTCGGACATGCTCCGACCCAGTCGTCCAGCCGATCACAATTCGGCCCTTGTCGAAGTCGCTCGGATCTTTACGCTTGCCCATTTTTCCTGCTTCCAACACATCAACTTCTACAACTGACTATTCACATGCTGCCTAATACAGTATATCCCACCTCTCGACAGGTTCCATTGTAACAAGATAATCAATGTTCCTAACATCCAAGTTTAACGATGACTCATTATCCAATTTGTTAAAAGCTCAAATGTCGGTGCTGCTGTTTATGTCTAAAGTGCAGTGTCTCATAAAGAAGGAAGACGTTCGATTATAAACGCGTTCTTGTGCAAAGACAAGTTTTAAAAGTAATATTTCACAGTCTAGATGAACACACATCCTACAGGGGTCGACCATGAGGTCGAAACATATCCACGGCGGTCTGCGTCAATCCTGAACTCTGCGGCTGGACAGCTGTGAAACAAAGGCTTTTGTGGTAACTGCTGTCTCGTGCGTCCTGCCGGCCCGCATACCGTGTGGTACAACGAAAGACACAAGCGTTCACTTCGTTACTGCGATCGAAGCAGATAGGATCCCTCAGGCACCGCTAGATCGGAGCAAATTCTGCCGAATCGCTCCATAGGAAGAAAAAGCAATACAGGAAGAAGCATCATCCCTCAGAACCATGGCACAAACCTCGACCGTGATCAGGACCAGAGCGGATCGAACATACAGACTTGAAGATTTAGTTAGGAAAGAAACAGACTTGAGATGAACTCGGATTAGATTAGATGACTAATATCGTTCTTAAACTCCCGTCCGTTCAAAAATAAGGAATTCATTCGCAAATCCGAGCTATTTTCCGCTCCAGGCCAAAAAGCTTTTACCACTCTAACAGTCGAATCAGATGAAGCGTTAGCAGGCTCGTCGTGTGTTCTGAGAATGCCCGGGGATGATGCAACACAGAGGAGCCACTATGGAGACACCATTACATCATCGTTATTCTGGCTTCTTCAGTACAGGGAGAGAGTTGAACATGGAAAAGAGAAAGGAAAAAAAAAAACCTCCCTCATGAAAGACGAAATATTCCGATGGAACGAATAGTGAGAAATAGAGATGAGCATTTTATGCAAAATTTGCTTGCATGGGCGTGGAGTGAGAATCTCTCGCATATTTACCGTGACACTGGGGTTAAAATCGCTGTACAGTGACACGTTAGTACTGAGACAGATCGTCCATGGTACGCTGATGAGGGTCTGGCTGTTTATCTTAAATTGAGTAGTGTTTGCAAAAAAATATACATAAATAAATAAATAATGCATCCAGAAGAATAAAACGCAGCAAACGTCGCAGGAAAACTTCTTTGGCGTATCAGTGAAAGCGCAATTGCACGAAACCTCTTTGGCAGTGATGTTTGTTGTTAAACGAAACCTTTTCGCTGTACTCATGTTCGACGTACGTGAATCGAAGAGTGCTTTGGCTGAACGTCCGTTGTGATGATGTCACATGAAAAACCCTGCTTCATTGCTGCGAGCGCAGAATCCTGGAGGGTCTCTAAAGAAGGTTCCTCTGTGGGGTTGCCATGGTTTGAGTTGTCCTACAGAAACTGGTGACGACCGAGTTGTTTACACGGAAGCCGAACGACACACGACGGACGGCACCTTAAATGGTTAAATCTGGGGGAAACCTATAACTCGCCCAACCCGACTCGTGCTCATAATTAAATAATAATCAGAAAGGTTACATAAAAAATTAGAATATTTTTTTTTTTTTTTTAAATATGGACTCTTCCTCAATGAGAATTCATATTTCAGTCATAATCCTTGTCATAATCCTGACTCGGTGTCCGGCGTTATGTCGAGAAGAAGTACAGAGCGCCACATTGCTTCTGAAGTGCGGCCGAAAGCTCCAGCCCAGCATTTAGCTCACCGCAGAGCCTGCGCACTTTTTTTAGTAGCAATCTGTGTTTAATTTAAAGCTTCCTCTGGGTTTAAGAGGTTGCTCAGCAGGCCATAAAAGTGGAGAATGACAGTGGAGGAGCCCACATACCCACCACCCTCTCAGTTTTCCGTGTGACCTACTTTCCCCACGAATTTCCGAACCTGACCGCAGTCCTCTGTTAGCGAACGCGGAGCTCGGTTCATCCCATCAAAGGCTTGGATCAGGACACGCGTATGAAAGGAAGCCTTTATTGGGAAACAAGACAACCCATGTGCTCGGCGGTTTATGCTGCTGATGGTAACTTTAGTATCTTGTGCTGCTCAGATTGTGAACACCATAAACATGAGCTAATAGCCTAAGTTCGCCGTGCCTCAACGCAGTCATGCTGCTTGTTTAATCCTCGGAGGATCTTTACAGAGCATGTCGTCAACGCTGGAATGGCATGTTTACTACCTTACGAAGATGGCATTCGGGTCCTCGAGAGCAGAAGTTAACGCTGAAGGACCATAACAAGGATGAGCTTCAATAAAAAGTCATGGAGAAAGTCACGTTCAACTCTGGAGGCAGCAGATTTTTTTTTTCCTCCCAGACGCTCCAAACAACAGTTTGAAAACAGTGAGGTCTCCGCCATTTTTTTTGAGAGAGCCCACAGTCCCACCCACTTGGTTCTCCAAAGTTCTCCCAGATGAAAGAAGTAAATATGCATCCGACACGTTCTGCTTCCTTTCCCCTTCAGTGGATTTGGGTTTGACTGACTTAAGCTGAATAGGCAGAAAAGCATAGTTTACAGGTAGCTCTCAGGTAGCTTTCAGGTAGTTTGCATGTAGCTCCTAGGTAGTTTTCAGGTGGCTTTCAGGCGGTTTTCAGGTGGCTTTCAGGCAGTTTTCAGGTGGCTTTCAGGCAGTTTTCAGGTGGCTTTCAGGCAGTTTTCAGGCGGCTTTCAGGCAGTTTTCAGGTGGCTTTCAGGCGGCTTTCAGGCAGTTTTCAGGCGGCTTTCAGGCGGCTTTCAGGCAGTTTTCAGGTGGCTTTCAGGCAGTTTTCAGGTGGCTTTCAGGCGGTTTTCAGGCGGCTTTCAGGCAGTTTTCAGGCAGCTTTCAGGCAGTTTTCAGGTGGCTTTCAGGCAGTTTTCAGGTGGCTTTCAGGCAGTTTTCAGGTGGCTTTCAAGTGGCTTCCGTGGCGTTATAAAAATATACGGTAAGTGTTACCATAGAACTCTTACAGAAGAATTATTTCGTGAGGATGGAAAATAAAACTATTGTATCTTTGTTTTTTACGAGTAACTGGCTGCTTCTTACGGTGAGAAACAGCATGAGGTTTCAAAAAAAGCCAAAATTCAGAAAAGGACCAAAAAACGGTAGAAAGTCGCAGCATCTGTAGCAAGGAAATCTAAAAGAGGAGAACGGAGAATCTCGTGCAGTTTCGAGTCTGACTTGAAACCGAAGATGAACGAATGAACACCGCAAGTCTTTATTTTGCTGTTTATGCGGACACGAAATACTCTGGCAATTATACTCCGTTCTTCTTAATCATTTGCGTCGTTCTTCAGGATTTTTGATGGAAACACATTCACTGACGTTTCGTTTCTGCAGACATTTGTTGTGAACTCTTAAAACCAAACGTTTAAGAATTGTAGCGTGACGCTAATATCATGTCGCCCAACACCGATACCGGTTCACGTCTAACCCGACTCTACTGTACTCGCGCTACACTGTCTTTACAAACAGTCAAACGGAGAGTGAAATTCACTCAGCTCAGTGTTTTTGATAGCTGGTTGTAGGGAGCGAGCAGGTTTAAACATTTCTTTCTAATGAAAAAGTCAAAAGTCAGACGTTTAGAGCTGAACACGAGTCACTGGATTCTGAAAGAGACTGTGGAATAACGAGGTTGTTTTTTTTTTAAATTAATCGTGTACGATCTCCAGCGACATGAACTAGAAAAGCACAAAAGGTCTGTTTTTCTTTTATCGGGTTTTTCTGGGTTTCTCTTACAAAATGTTTTTGACCGGATCAAGTTTGTGAAGCAGAACATATTTAATCCGCAGCTGTCAGAAGATGAAGGTCAGTTCTACAATGCTCGTCTTTGTCCTCTGCCTTTGGAAGGTTGATTCATTCATATACAGTCTGTGATGGAAAAGTGTCTTAGTCACATGCTTCTCTGAGAAAGAGAGAGAGTGGGGGGGGGAGAGAGAGAGAGAGAGGGGGAGAGAGGGAGAGAGTGAGAGAGAGGGAGAGAGTGAGTGAAAGGGAGAGAGAGAGATTGACAGTAAGAATGAGTGAGAGAGTGAGTAAGAGAGAGAGAGTAAGAGATGGAGAGAGTGAGAGAGGTTGAGAGTGAGTGAGAGTGAGAGAGTGAGGGAGAGAGTGAGTGAGAGGGAGAGAGTGAAAGAGAGGGAGAGAGTGAGAGAGCGGGAGAGAGTGAAAGAGAGAGAGGGAGAGTGTGAGAGAGAGGGAGAGATTGACAGTGAGAATGAGTGAGAGAGAGAGTAAGAGAGGGAGAGAGAGAGTGAGAGAGGTATGGCTACAATACTGCTGGACGAGTTCCATGTGTATTTCAGCAAAATTGTGTGTGTGTGTGTGTGAGTGCATGCGTGTGTGTGCGTGAGAGAGAGAGTGTGTACGTGCGCACGTGTACCAGGAGCTCGTCCATGCTGGTCTGGCATTTCTCCAGGTTGATGCGTTTGATGGCGACCTTCTCCTTGCGGGGAACGCAGTAAGCGGCCTGGACGACTGCAGTGGCTCCGCTTCCTGGAACAGAGCGAGGATTCAGGTTAAAGCACAAGTCATACAGTTTACAGTTTCTAAAAATCACGTCCCAACAATTCCTCAAATTTGCATCGCGTCCGTTTTCAAAGCCGATGCGAGAATGGAGACGGGGCGATACCCACTGTCATCACGTTACTGTAATCATGAGCTCGTCGTTACGCCTGATTCACTCCAGCACTCATCAATAATTCATGTCAGAGAGTCAAATCTGGGCTCAGCCACAAGATCGTGTAGCTAGAGAGAGAGAGAGAGAGAGAGAGCGAGCGCGAAAGAGAGACAGAGACAGCGAGAGCGAGAGACAGAGAGAGCGAGAGACAGAGCGAAAGAGAGAGAGCGCGAAAGAGAGACAGAGCGAGTACGAGAGAGAGAGAGAGAGAGAGAGAGGGAGAGCGAGCGAGAGTCCACGTGTTCTGCAGGTCAGTGAATCAGTGCTACACTAAAACACTATCATTCAGTATTTCCTCTAAATATCACATATCAACTTTCATACATTCCCCAAAGACCCCTCCAGACTCCTCCACACTAACCAAACCCTCTGCTTAGCGTTCTGATGCCCAGTCAGCCGCGTACCACAGATTCAAAAATGTCATTAAAATCTCTTCCCTATACAGTTATGCCCAAATGTTTGCATACCCCTGGCAGAATCTGCTACATCTTAATACTGTTAACAAAATAAGACAAATCATAAAAATCCCGTGTAGTTTTATATTTAATGCTGCGTAGAAAATAATGATGACGCTTTCGTTAACGTCTACAAATATTCAGTAAAACATTTGTTTAATAATCACAAAAATTTTAAAAAAGCAACATTGTTATTCATATTAAATACATTTTTAACAACAAAAAGATGAGTACACTATACTACAGGTTCGTGGAGATTACCTTGATGAAGAAAACGTGTAATAATCAATTTTTATTTGGTCACAGAGCTTATTTTCTGCAATAATCCAAAAGTAGATGTTTTAATTATTATTATTAATAATAACTATTTTTGCGGGCAGTCTGTGAGCAAACCTAGATATCATGATACATATCATATATGACAGAAATGCCTTTAAGATTCATAATCATATGATATTTTTGCCATATCGCCTCACCTCATAATCACAGTACCTTTTATAAACACAGCACAGAGCGCTCTTGGGTTGTTTTTTCTTTTTTGTAACGCAAAAACCTAATTTGGTGAGTGATTTAACTGCTGGCTTAAAACGCAGCCGATCGGGTCGCTCAGGATGTCGGACCTCCAGCGGTCGGGTTGCCATGTTTTTTTTTAATTCTTCATCCGCAGATGAAAGAAGTAAGCCTGAACTTGCATAACTCTCAGGAACATGAATATCAGGTTGCTCGACTCCTGGTCCTACGTTCAACTCTAAACCGTCAATCAATCAACCAACCAACCAACCTTTTCTTATCTCAAGACTCTTAGTTTACATTCAAAATACCCCTAATGAAGTCTGCCTCATCCTTGGAAAACAAAAACAAGTCGCACCTTGCAAAGAGCTCGGCTGAACTTGAGACGGGCGGAGATAACTCTGTTTACTCCAGGCGAATGCTGTGGACACTAAAGAAAACGCGGAATGAGGGCTCTTCTGTTCGACTCTGAAACCCCTCGACTGAACGGCAATGTTTCTGAAAACAAAAACAGACTGCTTGGTTCTAGTCCGTTTAGTTCAAAGTTTTCTCGCTTCTAAACATGAATCCAAACTGGTCTATACTGCATTTCTTTTTACTCGGCATTTGCGTATTTTTATTCACATTTAAACATCCTGCACTAATAACACGTTTACCCGAATCAAGTGCCGAATGTTGGACACGTTGTGCGTTCGACGGTCGTAGCTTTGCTTACGTAGCGGAAGAGGGGTGGGGCTACCAGGCACTGACGCTGGATGAGAAAGCATTTTCAATATGGCCGACAACAATCCGGTGGACAAGACATCTTACAAATGGTTAAAGGTCACATTGGCGTAAACGGTAAAATGTAGAAATTCATTTTCGTTGACTGAAGCGGCGTCGCATTACGTGCATTTTATATCATTTCCGGTTAGTACGTCTCGAGTGTTCAGTTTGAGATGCTACGACCCTTCTAAAATTCATGTAACAGAAACGGTGGCGTACATAGTGCATAGTATAAGTACATAGAACGCCATTTCAGACACGACGATCCAGTGTAAAATCTAAATCACTACACTAGCTACGTTTCCATCCGAGTTGCGAATTTAACGTTGGAATCTCGTATTAAATATTTGCGAATAAAGCGGTTTCCATCCTGTGCGTTCAAGAGAACAAAACCGCCACTCCTGGGGAAACTGGCGCAACTCACTCCGCCATTTTTACTTTTCGGAGCTGATTATCCAATCGCACGATTTGTTGAGGCGAAGTCATGTGCCTTTTTTTTTTTTTTTTTTTTTGATGTGCGGCGAGGAACTTATTCGCTTTCCGTCGTAGTTTATTAACAAATACGTGTAAAAAATCCACCTCAAACGAGCACACACTTTTTTTTTTTTTAATGCGGATTTTGGAGATTTTATTTGTGTCTGACGTTTCCATCCAGCGGGGTTTTTTTTTTGGTTCCACACGATATCCCAAAATTCATTCCAAAAACACGTAGATGGAAACGTATATGGGAAGTCCGAATAAACCCTACAAACATTCAACCACTTGTTCTCCAGATATCACGTAAACGAGAATCT
Source organism: Ictalurus furcatus (assembly GCF_023375685.1). Lineage (NCBI taxonomy): Eukaryota > Metazoa > Chordata > Actinopteri > Siluriformes > Ictaluridae > Ictalurus > Ictalurus furcatus. The sequence goes on along the minus strand of NC_071277.1, from coordinate 5,991,103 downwards.
GGGACGGCCGGACAACCTGAAAACGCTCAGTGGCGGAGGTGTTAAAAAATAATTATTATTATTATGTATACATATGAATTGATTATCAAAATAATAGCTAATCGCAAAAAAAAACCCTATGAGTTCAATCTAGACTACTTGAAGTGTTGAAGCTGCACAAATAGTTGGGCAAATTAGTCAGATATTTGCGCACATATACGTCACCACCATATAATCCGTTCATTATAAATTAAAAACGCCCGGTGGCATGTATTGAAGTGCTGACTGAGTCGTTAAGAAGCTTTTTAACAGCAGAACCACAGGAAAGAATTGAAATAGAACAAGTACTGCAGCTTAAAGATCAAGCAGCTCTTATCGCCTGTTTGACTGATATGGCCTTAAGCGAATGTCAAACACAGTCAGCGCAAAGCACTTCAATCTTACACGTGACGATTCCAAGGCTTGTTCGTTCAAAAGTCTTCGTGTTCAGCGTCATGTTACAGCGGGACAGTCGGGGGTTATTTGGTGGTTGTTTTTTTCCTTTGGCTGTGGTAAAAACCAGCTTTGGAGGAACACGGTTTTATTGAGGCCTTTTTGGATTCATGGCTTCTAATTCAAATATTTGACTATGATGTTGCTGGGTTACCATGTTGGAGAAGAACGAATGGAAAAGCCAGCTGACGTTATTCGGTTACACCTCAGATGGATGCATTTCCTTGCAGATGTGTTCATCGTCCTGGTCAGCTGGGACGTTTGGATACTTTGTGCTGAAGCTTTACTCTACCGAGTCGATCACGAGAAAACACTAAAACGTGAGAATGGGGGGTGGGGGGGTGATCTCGGTGACATTGATCGTGGCGTGGATGTTGGTGCCAGATTGATGCCGGGTTTGCATAGTTCAGAAATCTCATCCTGGAATTTTCAGCACGCAGAATGGTGCGAAAAACTAAAAACATCCAGCGAGGAGCAGCTCTAAAGGCAGAAGCGGCTTGTTGACGTGAAAGCTTCGAGGAGAATGGCCAGAATTTAAACTATTTACAACGTAGTGCTGTTGAATCATTCAATCGGACCGGTCAGGACGTGTTGATTCGTTTATTATAACAGCAGCTCTTACAATAGTGTCCCCCCCAAGGACAAAAAACACTTTAATGTGCTCATAATTTAAACTGCAGGATTACCTTTTTTCCCCCCAGTGTCATAAACGACTCGTTAAATGATCCGTTCTAAAGGATTCACTCTAAACTCCTCCTTTCAGAGAGCATACTCTGCTCTGATTGGTCAGACGTCCCAGTCTGTTGTGATTGGTCTACCGCTGTCAGCCAGCAGCCGATGAAGACCAGAGGCGGGGTTTTTTGTTAAATACCTACATACAGGAAGTAAAGTCTGGAATCACTAACGACTCGTTTCAGCTGTTCAGAATTGGTTCCTTCTTTTGGGAGTCAATAACTCCATTTGTTGTGCTCTTTGATTTTTGAAACTTTGCAGATTTTAACATTCACAAACAGCTCTATAACACGCTACATGACAGGTAATATTTGAAAAACCATAATAGGTGCACTTTAAACATTTATGGAAGGAGTCTCCAGTGTCAGAGGTAAAGCTGTAGCTTTGGGGGGTTTTGTTTCAGCTCTGGGGAATCTTCAGGACAGAGAACTGACTCTGCACTTTGCATTTTAATTGTAGTGATTTGGAGATATACGAGATATAGATATTTTATATCTATATCACAACAACAACAGCCCAAGCTCACGGCTAGCTTTGGCCTGCGAACGTAAACAAAAGAGCGAGACACATACAAAAAAAAGGAGACGTTGTGTTGTGCCCCGCTCAGCGTTGCCAAGTCTGAATTATTTGTATGCAAATTAGGTTGTGGGCTTTTCTGCATACATTAGCTTCATTGCATTTGTAGATTAAACACTACACTAACCCTTTGTGAGCTGGTCTCCTCTCATACACACTCCTCTATAGTCCGTTCTCAACATTATAATGTGCAACAGCTCTGTATGGGATATACACGTACATTTTATTTAGCGTTATCCTATAAGATATAAGATAAATAACTTGGAAAGATTCTACAAATGCTCTTTATTTGGACTGGTTTTATCTGGCAACCCTTGTTTATCCCCAGGTACCACACAATGAAACACAAGACATGCTACTCGGAACGTAAACGTCTCTAACAGTGAAACGTGCGCAATGGAATATTGATTAGTATAGAAAACAAAATTAATTAAAAACAAGCTGCAGAAATATTTAAAAAAACAAACAAAAAAAACAACAAACATTTTTTTGATAATCATTCTAGTCCAAATATTAAATGAGTAACCAATCAAAAACGATGACATGCTGTGAACCACACATCATTCCCATTTCATTTCTGCATTTATACATCCAAACTGAACCAAACAGTCCATTCATCTTTATTACCGCTTATCCTACTGGGTCACGGGGATCCTGGAGCCTATCCCAGGGAGCATCGGGCACAAGGCGGGGTACACCCTGGACAGGGTGCCAATCCATCGCAGGGCACAATCTCACACACCCATTCATACACTATGGACACTTTGGACATGCCAATCAGCCTACCATGCATGTCTTTGGACTGGAGGAGGTAACCGGAGTACCCGCAGGAAACCCCCGCAGCACGGGGAGAACATGCAAACTCCGCACACACAGGGTAGTGGCGGGAATCGAACCCCCGACCCTGGAGGTGTGAGGCGAAATAAAAATAGAGATATCCAAAATTAATTTAAAAAAAAAACAAAAAAAACAATTCAACTAACAACAAAAAACGTCAGTGATAGTTTTTATTTCGCCTCTAGAGGCCACCGTCGCAACGGACTCAACCGGGAAAAACTATCAATCAATCGGTCAACCTCTAATTTCTAATCCCTGTCTAAACGATGTGAAATGTTTGCGGTCTCAGTTTTTTCTGATCTCGTGGTACATTTTCAAACAATGTGCTGCAAGAGAGCAAAACTAGCCGTGCCCTCTGGGTGGGAGGGGCTCCTTCTGTCTCTCTCTCTCCCTGGCCGGTCGTGGGCGTCCGTGACCTCGTGTATGTGCTTTTCCCCCCGAGCATAGTACGCTGCACTATGACGCAGTTCAAAGAGTTGAAGAGGTTGGGTTCACGTGTCTCGGAGGAAAGACGTGTTTGCCTTCAGCCTTGATGGATGTTAGCCACCATATGACAGGGAGACCTGGCCTGTGGGTGGGAATTAGCCAAGACTCAATCAGCCAAGACTTATCACGGTATACCATTATATCGCGCATCTACAGTGTCCAGGTAACTGTAAGAACAAGGATGAGGGGCATTTCAAGATGAAAACCACCAAAAGTAAAAACTAAAGTAATTAAGCCTCAGATGTGTGTGTGTGCGTGTGTGTGTATTCTTGCCCCGGCTGTGTGTAGTCCACGTGGCCGGAGAAGGACAATGCTACCTCACAGCAGCGGCGCTCAATGACCTCCTTCATGCCCGCTTGCAGCTTTCGTCGCTCCAGATATCAGGCAGCCTCTGTTACATCTCCTCTGCATGCCTCACACAATCCCCACATCATTCCCCAACCTCAGCGAGACATATCGCATTCAGATCCTAATCGCACCAGCTAGCTACATATCCCACAGTCCCGCTGAAGTTTCACCACTGGTCAGAAGGTGTGGAGTCATTTTCAGGAACAGCGGCGCCGACATTAGTTCTGGCTCTAACTCCAATCGCAGGTCTATACTAATACCCTCGGTCTGATACGGTATCGTTTCTATAGTAACAACTTAAAACAGTTGTATGGGTTAAGCTTTCTGTAAGGAGATGATTGTTTAACAGTTTTTTTTGGAAGGAGTCTCCAGTTGTAAGAGTCCTTGGGATGATGGCTTTTGCGGTTTGGGCAATTTGCATCTTATTTTGTCTTCAAGAGAAAGAAGCTTGTGTAACAATGACTGTTTAAGTCTGTTATAAAGGAACTAATGTTAAATGTAACTATAAATGGATAAAAAGTTTCATGCATCATCCATCCATCGATCATGAGGGAGCCTGGAGTCTATCCCAGGGGTCACCCAGGATGGGATGCCATCCATTGCAGGGCACAATCGCACAAACATCCACACACTACGGACGATTATACATGCCAATCAGCCTATAATGCGTGTCTTTGGACTGGGGAGGAAACCGGAGTACCCGGAGGAAACCCCCGACGCACAGGGAGAAAATGCGAACTCTGTGCACACAGGGCGGAGGCAGGATTCGAACCCCCAGCCCCGGAGGTATCACGCAAGCGTGCGAACCACTGACAGTGCATCATTCTTTAATAAATATAAAACGTACAGCCAGTCTACAACTTCGGGGCGGTAACAGTAACTTGTTTCATGTAGGGCTGCATCAAACCGACCCGTTGTTGATTATTTTCCTATAACGGAACGCCCCCGAGCGCTTTAAAAACAGACATCACATCATGATCACTGCTAAGCACGACTAACACATGGCCGCTTCACTCCGCCTGTCAATATGATAAACAAACAAACAAAAGCTTTCAATTTCATTTGGTACAGCAGCACTGAGACTGAGAGAGAGAGAGAGACGCTGCCGAGTCCCGCTGCTCTTGGAGATAGAAATATCAACGTAATAATAACAAGAGCACTCGACCTGGGAAGTAACCAAAACAATGGTTTGTGCTGAGCGTGCTTAAAAGTGAGCACTACGCTCTTCCTCATGTCCTCACGTCCAACTAGGCACAACAACTGGAATGCTAGTTGCTAGTTCTCAAAACTGGAATGCTAGTTGCACCGCCCACTGATAAATGTTACTATGGCAACTGGTAGTAGGAACACCTACTGGCGACCTTTAGAAATAATAATACATCTGTTTAGTGTTAATACAAATTATGAAATACAAAATTGTTTTAAATATTTGTATATAATTTTAAAAATGACCACTGCTGTTTTTTTTATTACACAATTTAATGACCAAGTACAAAATTGTATACACTCCTGGTTAGAGTCCTAGGTTTCACTTGTGAACACTGCATTTGTTGTTAAAAAGGATAAACCAACATGAAGACCAGAGAGCTGCCTACGGGGAGAAAAGCAAGCCACTCTGAAGCTGAGAAAAGACAGAAGGCCAGCTTCCGTTATGTTTTTCCATCGTAATGACATTACGTGTACATGGCATGCCACATGTATCTAGCCACGCCCGTTATAATCGACACAATGGTCATTTGGTGATAGTTAGGTGACACGCAAGGGAAAAACCCGTATTGCACACGATCTCACGAATCTACCGCACAACATGATGAGCACTGTGAGGAAAAGAAAAAAAAAAAGCCATCGAGCAGCAGACTGGTTCGAGCTCAGGGTACACCACTCTTTACAACCGCAGAATAGCAGCTCAGAACGCACAACATCTCGAACCTTCAGGCGGATGGGCTACGACCGGAGAAGGCCCACGTCAGGTTCCACTCCAGTCATCCATTATAACAGGAGCGAATCACCGTATTGGAAGAGATTGGTCTGAAGCTGTCGAGTCTAAGAAAACTTGGCCATTGAATGCAACATTTTTATGCAGTTTAAGGAAGGAAAGAGCGTCACGGTAATGTCCTGCTCTCACACGCAGTTCAACTCACTGGCTGTGTGTCAGCATGGAGGTGGAGTGTATAATCAGGAAGAGTTCAGAGGTATCGGTGGGTCCGCAGCGAACTCTTCACAAACATGAGTTGAGCTTCGAGTGTGTGAGCTGGAGAGGAGCCACATACTGTATAGATACTGCAGAGCTGTCAGGCCACATGGTTCCTAAAGATAACCTCATTATCAGGGGTCTGTTCATTTACCCACCTACACACATATGTATGTGTATATATTTACATACATATGTATGTGTGTGTGTGTGTGTGTGTGTATATATATACACACACACACACACACACACACATGTATATATACATATATGTATGTATATACATATATACACACATACACACACACACACACCTGAGGGTCTGATAGTGTATATATATATGTACCATATTATATGATGGTATAATACAATATTTCAGATTGGACAAATTGAGGGTTGAGGATCATACCTGAGGGTCTGAAAGTGGCTTTCTGGCAGTCCTGGAACTCTCAACGCACAACCGGCGCCAGTATTTACATTTCTGCATTAATTAAAGACCAACATGTCATACTTTTTATCCGTTTACAGTTACATTCAATACTTTGACGCATAGGAGAAACGAGTTCTCTCTGGCATTATCTCACAGCAGGTACTCTCCTACTTGGGTAGGGCTCAACCCAGGTCCTGGATGTCCCCTACTTCATTACACCACTCCCTGAGTCCTACTCCTTATTCCCTAGAAACTGCAAAGTGCATTATGGGTATTCTGTATGCTTAATGATGTGTGGTGGGTCATGAAGCAGCGCACTATGGGATCTGACAAGTGTCTCCTACACCTTCAGAACTACAAAACTGCTCAGACTAGTGCACTGTGTAGTGAACAGGGTTCAGTGTAGGACATGCTGAGTGGGTTTCCTGTCCCTAAACGCCTGAGCTCAATCATGGGAGTTAATAAAGAGTTAGTAAAGGCGTTTTGGCCTTGTCTTGGACAACATGAGCACCCCGTCAGTTCTCCTTGAGAATGTGGTTAGCTATGAATGCTGACAGCTACACACACCCATTAACCCACCTGCTCTGAGAATGAGCATTGTTTGCTAAGCTATCATACCCAAACTCAGTTTAAACACGCCTAGCTAGTTCAACCCGAAACCTGGCTTCATGATAAATCATTTCAGTTACAGTTATGGACACGGACACACACACACACTCTATACACTCATTATGTGCGACGTTAAAGAAATAAATAAAATGTTACTTCCTTTATTTAACAAACAAAACGGCCCCTAAACCGTAGCTAGCTCCCTTGCTAGCAAGCTACCTGGTCACAACCATGGCCGAATCCTAAACGGCGGTCTACTTCCTTTATACATGCACTACATAGGGGAGGATATAACGGCTTCCACGCCACACGTAGTGCACTATGTGTCACGCAGCGAGTCATTTGGGATTTACACCATGTGAAATGCCTCAACTCTATTTCCACACGTAGGCACAAATGTTTAATAAACAGCGTGTACGAATATCTAACGTTAACTGCGTATTCAGCTTAAATGTGTAAACAAATTGTGTGTACATTTTTCCAGGACACTTACCAATGACCTCCTGTAGTTCGTAGTCATCCTTGTTAATGGACCAGGGTTGCGCACTCAGGTCCTCTGACATGGCTTAAATGTTGTGTGAAAGCCGTATTTTCTATTTTAAATACTGCCCGAATCCAAGCTCTCTAGTCTCAGGTGGCTTTCTGAAAACCGATAAATTGCTAACGCAGGCCGTCCAAGCGCTGGTACTTCCCTCAAACAGCGGCTCCCATAGAGCGTCCGCTATCATTCCCCAAAGTTTGGCACTAGCGCCGCGGCCGCCGCCTTCCACATTCCTGCGGAACAGAGACGGAAGCAGTGGGCGGCCATCTTGGGTGTTGACGACACAGATACGGACACAGTTGGCGGCCATGTTTGGTGGGTACAGCTAAAGCGGACGTGGATGGCAGCCATCTTGGGGGTTGTATGACACAGATGGACACAGACGGCGGCCATATTGGGTGAGGAAAAAAGCTTTTAAGACTCGTTAGAAGAACAAGAAGCCAGTATGGGTTAAATATTGGACAAAAATTCGAAGAACGCTGTTCTGTTCAATATTAATTCGCACGATATTGTATGATAAGTGTAAAGGTGTTACATAGCAATACAAGAGAAGCTCTTGTGATCGCAACACCCATCATGGCGGAAATTAAGTTCCAGTTAAGAAGACGTAGACCAGAAGGGGCGCATCATTTACGGCATTATTTTAACGCTATTATGTTTATGCTTTGTTTAGTTTATTGATTTATAAAGCACATTTAAAACAACAGATGTTGAAACCAAAGTGCTGTACAAGAAATATAAAACAGAATTCAAACCAATTAAAAGAGTAAACAAAATATATGTGATATAGACTATAGGCGTTTTATTTTCGCTAATATATTTATTAATACTAAACAAAAAGTCTTTAAAAATGTATTATTTATTTTTTATGTATTTTATTATTTATTATTATCATATCATCCATTTTCAAGGTCTTATGTCTTTTGAAAGTTAAAAAATCCATCTTTGGGACAAATCTTGTAATCATGAATGTGGGTTATTTTGTGTATTTCTATATTTTGTTCAATTTTAGTTGGGAACATTTTTTCAATTTACTATTTTAGTCTTCCCAGACATTTTACACGACCCTTCACTGAGATTACACACGTACTGTTTATTATTCATTCGTGTATTCACAGAAGATTATTCAAAAAAAGTAATACAGTAAAATATAACTAACTCTACAGTAAGATGAATTTGAAAGGTACAGTATTTCTCAGGAAAAGCACTGCATCTTCTGCCAGTTGACGTCTACGCTCTATCACTAATGTGAAACTTTCTGTGTGGAGACATTTTATTTAAATTTCATGGAATCATGGAAGGAGTCTCCAGTGTCAGATACTGTGTAACACTTCAGGATGTACTGTTATAGGAAAAGAATCAACTTCGAGCTGGTAACAATGACTCAGGGCACAACACACACCTGTTGTCATGATTTTCCTTCCTTATGTATTTTGGAAACTTGTTAAAGATGCAGAGTTAAAAGCTGAATGCCATGTGGTACACTGAATCTAGGTTATTTCTATTTCTTATTCTTCTTATTCTCATTCTTATTCTTATTATTCTTCTAATCTTCTTATTCCTATTCTTATTCTTATTAAAGCTTCTTATTCTTATTCTCATCTTATTATTCTTATTCTTATTATTTTTCTTATTCTTATTCTTATCTTCTTCTTCTTCTTCTTCTTATCTTATTATTCTTATTATTCTTATTATTCTTATCCTTATTATTCTTCTTATTCTTAATCTTCTTCTTATTCTCCTTATTCTTATTATTCTTATTAATCTTCTTCTTCTTCTTCTTCTTCTTCTTCTTCTTCTCTTATTATTATTATTATTATTATTATTATTATTATTTAGTCCTTTCTGCTTTGTTTGAATGTTAAATATGTTTGTCCTGACCTTTTTACAGAAACGGTCCTAAAATGTGTGGACTTTGCCAGATATACTGGAAGACTCTTTAATCCAAGTGAGGCAGAATTCAACCCAAGCGCAGAGCTGAGCAGTTGAGGGTAAAGAACCAAACAGTGGCTTTAGGTCAGTGCTGGGATATAAACTCATGACCCTATGGTTTCTAGCAAAGATTTTTAACCGCTGCTGATGAACTTAGGCCGAATTGTTTGCCGCCATCTTGTGGCTTAAATACCGAGACAGCTCTTGAGCCTAAAGTCAATATATTTCCTTATAAGTAGAATAGATGCGAATATACTTTATCTATACACTATATTTATGTGTGCATATAGTGACACATTTGTAGATATAAAGTGAATACATAAGGAATAAAACACTCAGGTGCTGTTGTAAGAAAAAAAATCATTTACAACAGGGCCGTGTGATGCAGCCCGAGTCACTGTTACCAGCCAGAAGTTGATTATTTTCCTATTACAGTACATCTTGAAGTTTTACCCTAACTGTTATACAGTGCTGACACTGGAGACTCCTTCCATACATTTTAAATGCATGTCTCCTCACAGAAAATGTTCATATTAACAACAACATATTTTCTAATTTAGTAGTAGTAGTAGTAGTAGTAGTAATAGTCATAGTAGTAATAGTTCGCCTCACACCACCAGGGTTGGGGGTTCGATTCCTGCCGCTGCCCTATGTGTGTGGAGTTTGCATGTTCTCCCCTGCAGGGGTTTCCCCCGTGTACTCTGGTTTTCTCCCCCAGTCCAAAGTAGGCTGACTGGCCTACCAATATGTATGTGATTATGCCCTGCGATGGACTGGCACCCCGCTTGTGTGCCCGATGCTCCCTGGGATTGGCTCCAGGTTCCCTGTGACCCTGAAGTATAAGCAGTATAGAAAATGGATGGATTAGTAGTAGTAGTAGTGTAGCCAGAATGAATATCAGAGCTCTTGTTATAGAAAATTAATCAACAACTTCGAACCAATCAGATCTGAGAACTCACCAGCTGCTTTGTTTTAAGACTAATATTTCTACAAATTTGAAAAGGTCTGAATCCAAATCTCACATTTCAGTGTGTTAAACGGTTTCTATATTTGTAATGACACACAGTGCAGTTCACTGCAGTTCAGCTGCATGTGTGCAAGAGGAAGTCGATGTATTTCGAGTCCTCTGTGGCCAGGCCAGCTGTTTTGCATAGGCAACTGTTAGCGGTTTTCCACCGTGTTTGTTCCCAGCAGGGCCTTTCATCCTCGTTCTCTTTTCTTTTACCGTGCAAATGAGAGCCATGACTTGCATCAGCTTCTCTTCTTCCTGAATGCCTGTGCATGGCAAAAACGCATCTGCACACGTACTGACAGTGTAATTATTTTTTAAATGTATGAGAGCAAGACATTATACTGATCCAGTGGCTTTGTGTTTAATATTGCATAAGATCCATAAGATCCTACTGGGGGGATAAAAAGAAAGAAAAATATTTTGAATATGTTAACGCATTACTACAGAGAAAATATGCATGCAAATATTACATTTAATATTCTGTTTAGTACCACACTTCAGAAGCTACATAAGATATTAACATGTTTCCCAGAAGACAAAATAATAACACTTTACACGGATCATCCTGTTCAAAAGTTTACACCCCCCGGCTCGTAATGTATCGTGTTGCCTTCTTGTTCATCAGTGAATGTTTGCACCTTTTGTAATAGTCGTGTATGAGACGAGTCCCTCAGTCGTCCTCGGTGTGAAAAGATGGATCTCAACAGATCTCATATAGCCGCTGTTGGAAAGGGGTCAAATATGCAGAAGATGCTGGAAAAGTAAAGAATGTGCAGGACCTGGAGGATTTTTCTGAAGAACAGTGGGCAGTTTAACTGCTCAGGACAAACAAGGGACTCGTGAAGAACTATCACAAAACATCATGTCGTTGATCATCCAGGTGACGACACACAGGATTAAGAATCGAGCGTGTGTAAACTTTTGAACTGGTTCATTTGTGTAAATTCAGTTATTATTGTGTCTGTTGGACTATAATGTAAACATCTGTCAGGTGAAATAGCTTATTCAGGACAGGACTAAATAAAAAACAAATTGCAATTTTTATTACCCCTATTATTATATTTTAAATTATTAGCATTTTTCAGATTCTGCAAGGGGTATGTAAATTTATGAGCATGACTGTATATGGTTGAGTGCAGAAGGTTGCAGTCCCCTGTGTTTTTCAGCCAAGGGGAAATTTAGCATACTTGATCCACCTACCAGCGTGTTTTTGAGGGGGAGGGGGGGGAAGAGGGGGAAACCTGAGAACCCAGAGGAAACCCACACAGACACTGCGAAATTCCACACAGATAGTAACCGGAGTCAGAACAGGACACCCCGGAGGTGTTATGCAGCAACACTACCTAAAGCACCACCATGCCACACCAGATCAAAATTTTCCCTGCACTCTCATTGGCATGCTCTAGTTAAGTAACTCGAATGCTCCTCATTAGGGTATGCTAGCATGTTTGCTTTGTTACTCCTACTTCAAGGCATGAAACATTTAACCAGTCTTAAACTCTCTCTCTACCAGGATTGGGGTTCGATGTTCTTCTCGTGCTTCGGGGGTTTCCTCTGGGTACGCCGGTTTCCTCCCCCAATCCAAAGACATGCGCTGTAGGCTCATTAGCATGTCTAAATTGTCCGTAGTGTGTGAATGTTTGTGTGATTGTTCCCTGCGATGTGTTGGCACCTCGTCCGGGGTGTCCTTGTTACCCGAGTTCCCTGGAATAGGTTCCAGGCTCCCCACGACCCTGTGTAGGATAAACGGTACAGAGCATAGATGCATTGTTTGAGAGCACATGAGGAAAATATTGATCTTTCACAGAGCTGAACAGAACAGGTTAGGAAAGTGTTAGTGTTTAGGGAGAGTGTTGTGAGTGCTGTCAAGTGTGAGAACCGATATCCAGAAACAAAGGCATGAAGCAGAAATATCCGCAAAGCCAAGTGGAAGGAAATTTTACATTCATTTCACATTCAAATGTATCGTGTTCTCATTTCACTATTAATATCTTAAGACAGACAATTTGCCATGTTGTAGACATCTGTAAAGGTAAGCGTGTGCAAGCACTCTTTTTGTTATGTGAGGGAATAAATATGCTCCTGGTACCACCATGGAGCACAAGAGCAGCACCTTTATTTCCTTCTCACACGTCTTTATTTACCTCGATGTAGAATATCAAAGAAAAACCTGAGAAGGGCAAAAATGTTTTGCTATAAACACATTATCACCTCATCTTTTGCAGTAAGCAAATATTACAAAGGGGTTAAACTGGACCAAACTGCTTACACACTGCTTTTTAATTCCCAACAATACAGCGACAAATAGTCAGAAATAATCCAAAGAAAACGTTCATAAGTACTATATCACATTTTCTCCTTAACTCCTTAGCTGCACAGATCTTGATATATGATCTGTACAGAATCTTAAACAGGGCTTTGCGTTGGCAAGTATTCACCCTCTTTGGCCTTGACCATTCTGTATCAGAAATGGACTTAACTTGGATTATATGTAATGAATCTACACAGAATAACCGGTCGTGCAGGGGAAAAAATCAATATAGTCTTTAAAATTATTTAGTAAAAGTAGTGCTTGCATAAGTATTCACGCCTAAGTGTAGCAAGTTGGCATCAAAAGTCACATGATTAGATCAATGGTATCAACCTGTGTGCGCACATGACCTCAATACACGGATATACAGTAGCTGTTTCTGGAAGAACCCAGAGTTGCTTAAAGAACTTACCTAAACAAACAGCAGCATCATGTGAACTGCACACAGGTGGATTTGACATGGGATTACTCCGGGTTCTCCGGTTTCCTTCCACCTCCCAAACATGAATTGGTAATTCTGAATCAGCCCTAGATATGAAGATAAGAAATTTTTGTATATTATACATACAGTAGCATCACCATCGTCCATTTGACAGCCTGGGTTCCAGATTAAATGTAATTAAATTACTGAATATTACAAATATAATGGTAATGAGTCTTTATTGGTCACGTATACATTACAGCACAGTGAAATTGTTTTCTTCGCATATCCCAGCATCTTAGGAGGTTGGGGTCAGAGCGCAGGGTCAGCCGTGATACAGCGCCCCCTGGAGCAGAGAGCGTTAAGGGCCTTGCTCAAGGGCCCAACAGTGGCAGCTTGGCAGTGCTGAGGCTTGAACCCCCGACCTTCCGCTCAGTAACCCAGAGCCTTAACCACCAATCCACCACTGCCCCAGTAGTGTAATAATAGTGTAATATTCTTTAAAAAAAAAAAAAAAAAAAAAAAAAAAAAAAAAGTGGTTGTTTTTATTAGAGATGGCATGGATCTGATATCCAGGATGAGAGAAGATGGATCTGATATACCAGGGTGAGAGAAGGAAAAAAAAAAAAGATACCAGCAAAAAATTGTGGATGGGATACTGGGGAAAACATATTGCGAGTTGGAATTGGATTTGGAAAAATTAATGTATTTTTGTGTTTGTGTTTTAACGCCATGCCAGCTTCTATGGCTACTTTCATGGCGAGAAATGTCTAACGGACTCTATATAAGGTTTTTAAAACCTTATTTTTCTTAAAAACTCTAAAATCGTGTTAGGTTTGACTTTGTTAAAAATTTCTTCCAGAAATGTTTACATATAAAGAGAGTTGGACATTTTTTCTATTGTTAGGATTAAAAAAAAAAAAAAAAAGAACAATTTACACTTTGTGACACTGTGTATTGCTTCGATTAATAAAATTTTGAAGCGTAATCGTTTTTAAAGATAACAATACCAGACGGGTATAGGGATCAGCTGATATTCAAGGGTTTGATGCTCCTTCGATCTGGAATCATTTCCTAAATGAAAGAATAAATAGCTTTTTTTAGACGACAGAAAAAAAAGTTACGTTAGTGTCTATACTATTACTTTCATTAGTAAATCAAAATTCTGTGAATATGCGAATTAGAAATCCTACGCGCACCCGCCTCTTTCGCCTCTAAACTACGTGTTACGTGGCCTATATTTGCATACTGGAATCTGATTGGCCCGTATGTTTTATGATGCTATAACACTTGCCTGCGAACACAATTCAGCAAAATCACTGCAGTAGTACTTTAACCGATATATAGTGTGCAATATTAACAACAATTTACTGTAATCATCTTTATTTTAAAGTCTGTGTGCTTATGTTATTCATGTGAGACTCAGCCAGTAGTAATAATTTCATGATGAACACCTGTTTGTACAACACTTATTTATTAAGAAAGGATCCAGTTACACAGAGTACAAAATCCATAAAATATTTCTTATGGATGTAAAGTTAAAAAAAAAAAACCCAAAAAATAAAACAGAGCTTTGCCAGAGTACACTGATAATCACGCACATTCTTTGTATCAGCGCTGAAAGACAAGAAGAAAAGTCATTTAATTTCTTATTTATTTTCCATACAATAATATAGTATCTTAGTGTGAAATGCATGATTGTCAATATTAATGATAGTTTTCTGAGCCTGGGACGTGCAGTGATCTTTGGGTACATTGATTCACATCGATTCATGAGAAATCATGAAAATGAAAAAGATCCAGTGAGAAGTAATAAGCATCGCGCAGTACAAGTAACAGATGAAAGTCTTTGACTAAAACCGTGTGAAATATCACTGTAACAACATGCAGCTGCCAAAAAGCCATTAAAAAAATGTGAGAAGCAAAAAAAAAGTTCTGAAATCATACAGATTCTTATAAATAATGCATAAACCATAAATCAGTGCCGAGTCAAATTTTGTAATGAAGCACCATATTTTCTGCTATTTATCACTATGAAACATTTAGGAAGTTTTACACTCATACTCTGGCAGGGATGTTGGACAAGTATTCCGTAACCTGGTATTTTCCAGAAATCATATTTCACATTCTTACTGATGTGTGGAGAAAAATACAATACAATTGTCTAATGCTGAAGGAATAATATTTGAAGTTTAAATATGCTGTAAAAATATAATATACTAATACATTATCTCATACATATTTGTAGTAGAATCTGAAGCTATTTTCCCCCATTTCTTCCCTCAAGTCAAGTCAAACAAACGAAACATTGCATTGCACTCAACATAAAATCACCAAAAGTATGTGGACGCCCCTCCTAATGATTGGCAGCAGAATGGGTCGTACTGAAGAGCTGAGTGACTTTCTACAGGACACCGGATTAACGTCTGTGGTTTGGGGATTGGGATGTCCGACAAGCTCGTATAGGTGTCCACATACTTTTGACCACAAATGCACTATCCATATGTGTTTAATGCTCAAAATATTTGTGTGTCGTGTCATCATGCCAAGATCTAAAGGGTTCTTTAAGGCCTTCAGAAAAAATGGTTGTGGATGCCTATGAGTCTGGCAAGGGATTTAAAAAGATCTCTAAATTATTTGAAATGCATCATTCAACGGTAAGGGAAAATTATCTACAAATGACGCAGATTTCAAACGACTGGCCATCCCGGCAAATTCAGCCCAAGAGCAGACCGTCTGATGCAAAAAGAAGTCTCCAAGAACCCCAACATTCCATCACAGGATCTGCTAGTAAATCTTGCAACTGTTGGTGTCAAAGTGCATGCTTCTACAATCAGAAAGAGATTGTACAAATGTGACCTTTTGGAATAATGTTCTCTGGACAGATGGATCGAAGATAGAGTTGTTTGGCCACAGTAACAGCAGATATGTTTTGCACAGAGAAAAGACAGCTTTTCAGGAGAAGCCCCTCATACCGACTGTGAAGCACGGTGGTGGAAATGTTATGGTCTGGGGTTGCTTCGCTGCCTCAGGGACTGAACAGCTTGCATTTATTGATTCAACTATGAATTCTGCATCATATCAAAGAGTGCTTGAGATAATGTGAGGCCATCTGTCTGAAAGTTGAACCGAAAGTGGACCTTTCAACAGGATAATGATCCTAAGCACACTAGTAAATCCACCAAGGAATGGCGGGTTATGAAATGGCCTAGGATTTGAATCCCATTGAAATGTTGTGGGTCGGAGCAAAGAATATCGCATGGAAGAGTGGTCAAAAATCCCAGCAAGCCTGGTGGACAGTTATGCAAAACGCCTACAAGTGGTTAATTCTGCTAAAGGGGGCAGTACTAGCTTCTGAGGCCAAGTGTGTACTTACTTTTCCTACAGAAGAATCTCACTATATCTATTGATATTTCTGTTGAATAAATGATTGAAAAAGCAAATTTTCCCGTTTTTGTTCAAGCATATCAACTTCATTAACAGGCGCTGTTTCAAAGATGATCAAACGTTTGCTTGTCCAAATACATCAAATAAGCCAACAATTTTCATGGGGTGTACTTATTTTTTCACGACCGTATATCGACCATTTAGTTGAACTGAACATAATTTTTTGCAATAACAACATAACTCTAAAATAAGGCATCAATTTGGCAACAGCTGTGACTTTTGCAGCAAAAGAACCAGGCTCAGCATGTACTGATTATTATTATTATTACTGAAACGGATTATTAATTGTGTAATAACTGAAACCAGAAATGATCAGGACGTGCAGCAGTGCATGTAAACATTAATGACAGTCGCGTCACTCCGCGAGATGGATGTACCCGTGTTCAGGGAAGGGAAAGGGCTTTGGCCAGTCGAACCCAGAACCAGGACTGTGTACACGGCCTGGTGTAGTCACACACGGTCAGGAAACGCAGAATACTGGGAAAGGGCTTCTTCATGGGCTTGTAGACCACAGGAATCAGCCGTTTGGTCCGAGCCCCTGTGTAGAAAGGTCAAAACACCACATCAAAGCATGGCAGGAATTGGTAAGTGGCCATAGGAAGTTATCATGAGGCCCATATATTTCTATTTTAAAGAAAAATACTTAAGAGTGTGAGATAAAAAATGCTGCAAAGGCCTATAGGTGAATAAACTGTAGCAGCGGTGTCTCAGTGTGTGTTTATTTCAAAACACATCAACAATCAGACAAAAGTGATATTTATAAACAGACCTGGGCAAAGACTGAGGGCGAATTTAGTCTGGAAGTCACAAGCATCGCTGTCCAGGTAATCATCAGAAATGACGACCACCATCCTCTTGCACCTAAAAAACAAACCGTCAGGATCTCATCACGTCTCATCCATTTTTACTAAAGTCATTAACCATCAACCAAACGAGTTCAAAGTCTAGAGCCTGGAGATGAAGCCAAGCCTCGTAAGCATCGGAGCCTTGCCTTATCTCGATGAGCTCGCTGGTGATGGTCCACACACACGTCCCGGGCAGGACGTCACGGTCAAACACGCACAGCTTCAGGTTGTAGTCGGTCTGCTCCAGCTGTCTGATCATCTCATGGACAAACTGGAAGTCGTTCTGGCAGTAGCAAATGAAAGCGTCGAACATCTCCGGCATGTGACCTGAACAGGAGACCAGGACACAATACACAATTTCTATCACAATATTTGAACTGGATTATTTCCCACCGAGTCTTCTCCCAAAATTGATCATAAGAGTGTTTTATCAGAGGAAACCACTATCTAAGTCCTACACAGTCCGGTGTCCAGTGAAGTCTGCTGACATCCAACTAAACCTAAAATAAACAAACAAACAAACAAATAAATAAAATCACAGAACTGTGCTGAAATTCCACACCATCATTGACGGTGATGCCTCGATCCTGGTGCCCGCTGTCCACCTCGGGCACCTGAACAGGAAGCTCCTTTTGCCTCTCTAAATACTTCCTGCAGTCGTCATCTGCACACAAAAACGAAGACGTATCTTTATTATGCTGTTGAGACAGAAATTAGCACTCGTTAACATGGCTGCCACGTCAAGATCCCAGAGAATCCGAGCGAGAAACACCGGCGCATTCTGAACCACTCGAACCAGCCACGTCTGGCACCAAAAAGGTCACATGTTCCTTGCTCTGACGTCTGACGTGAACGGCTATGTTTACGTGCACATCAAATTCCATTTAAGGTCTACGTTCGCATTGCAGCCATATTCCGAATACGGAATAATGTTCGGAATTTTCCTGTATACACCATTGTCCCAAGTACGCCCGGGTTACCTAGCCTACACCTAAGCGTATGTTAGCACCCACAATTCCTTGTGCACCAATCGTGCGCATGCATCTCCTTTCAGTGGATTTTCTGAATACGGTGTTTACATGCAACAAATTTCCGATTAAAACGGGCGTGTTCCAGGGCTGAGAATCGGAATTTGCGGAATCGGGAAATCGTTTTAAAGTGCACCTATTATGATTTTTTGAATATTACCTTTCATGTAGTATGTTATAGAGCTGTTTGTGAATGTAAAAACATCTGCAAAGTTTCAAAACTCTAAGCGCACAACAAATGGAGTTATCGACTCCCAAAAAAAAGGAACCGATTCTGAACAGCTGAAACGAGTCGTTAGTGATTCCAGACTTTACTTCCTGTACTAACCTACGTAGATTTGTAACAAAAAGCCCCGCCTCTGGTCTTCATCGGTTGCTTGCTGACAGCGGTAGACCAATCACAACAGACTGAGACATCTAACCAATCAGAGCAGAGTATGCTCTCTGAAAGGAGGCATTTAGAACGAATACTTTAACGAGTCGTTTGTGACCCTGGGGGGGAAATACAATGCTGCAGTTTAAATTACGAGCACATTAAAGTGTTTTTAGACCTCGGATGCACGTGAATCTCTCGTATGAGACCTTTAAAGCAAAATTAGGCACGTTTCAAAACCATAACAGGTGCACTTTAAATCTGAATCGGACTGCTGCGTTTACCGGCGTGACTCGATACTTATTAGAATATCGACAAAATAAATACGAAAGAATTAAGATGAATGAGTTCCAATGAAATCGAAATATAAACGTAGTCAATGTTAACATGAAGTTGTGCACTATTTAATGCATTGCACTGGATGACTGGATAATGGCATGAATGTGTGTGGATGTTCCTAATAAAATGGTCAAATCAAATTTGCATATCACAATCATTGTGATTTATTTGTAAACAAATGACTATCCTGAACAGTATGTGAATCATTGAATCTGTTGATTCAGGATATATGTGTGTACATATTTTTATATAGTGTATATGGGGTTTTTTTTACGTCATAAAACTACGAGACTTTGTATTTATGAATTGTAGTCCTATGCATGAATAAAAGTAAGTAAAAGTTGACCTATAAGTTGCTGCAGGTCTAAGATGATGTCTTTCCTCTCTGCCTGCTCCAGGAAGGACAGCAGTTTGCCCACCGTGGCCCCAGCTCGGGTCTGCCATTCCTCCAGCAGCTTCCGGGTGGGATTCTCTCTCTTCTCGTAGTTTTTAATCTCCAGGTAGGTGAACTCCATTTTCTCGGCGATTTCGGTCCAGTCTGCTGCCACCGTGTTCGTGGGGTTTAAATACAAAGCCAGTCTTTTTCTCACGCTGTAGTTCAGAGCGATGGCTGGAATCGACTCATAGTCAATGCATGAAGATGAACTCGACGACATGATGCGTCACAAACAAGTGTATCAAACTTTTTGGTTTTTTTAAATTAATAACTTCCCTTACGGTGGTAAAAACCGACAAATTGCTACTTTTAACTCATTTCAGACAACAATGTAAATAAAAATAAAAAAAGACTAAGCTGAATAAACGGCGTACATACTTTATTGGCTTACTAAGTTTATCTCCGGGAAAGAGGAAATAATCGTGAATGTCATCATCAGTGACGTTTCTCAAACAGCCAATCACACGCCGAGTCGGTCCCGCGTCATCTCAATACCGGAAGTAGCTTCCCACCCATGTCCATTTCAGGCATTTTTTTTTTCTTTCACACCTGCAGTTTTGTTTCTAGATATTTATCGTCTGTTAAAGATTTTAAAGACGTTTAAAATGTTCACATAGCAACAGGTTTATAACTAAATATGTTAAATCATCCATCCATCTTCTACCGCTTACTCCTTTTCAGGGTCACGGGGAACTATCCCAGGGAGCATCGGGCACAAGGCGGGGTACACCCTGGACAGGTTGCCAGTCCATCGCAGGGCACAATCACATACACACTCACACACCCATTCATACACTACGGACACTTTAGACACGCCAATCAGCCTACCATGCATGTCTTTGGACTGGGGGAGGAAACCAGAGTACCCGGAGGAAACCCCTGCAGCACGGGGAGAACATGCAAACTCCACACACACATGGCCCTGGCGGGACTCAGGTTAAATCATGGTTTAAACTAAAAACGTCCCTTTTTTTTAATCAGGCTAAGCTGGCGGTAGCGTGCAGCTAACATTAACTAGAGTGTCTGTTACAGGAAGTAAACATTTCCTTTAATGTTAATCGGGTTGTTGTTGTTTTTACAGAAATGAACATCATCTGCGTCAGTCAGTTAGGCGGCACACCAGGAACTTGACAGGCGAGATTCCCGGATGAATGAACAGCCTCTGATTTGGCCACACCCGCGCTGATCCATGGGATATGTAGTTGTTTTTTGTTTGTTTGTTTTTAGTTAAAGGACTACAAACAAAAAATTAGATTTCTCCGTCTTGTGCCAGTTTACTTTCTGTAGGCCTCATTCTTCTCTCTTGAAAATGCAAGCTTTCTTTTTTTCATTTCTGGCCCCTTACAATACTTAAAACTTAGACGCCTTGTGTAGTCAACTCCATTTCGCCCCTGGTTGTGACCTTCTTGCTTACATTTTCAAAAAGTATCAAAATCTGGTATATTCCATCCATCCCTCCACCCATCCATTTTCCATACCGCTTATCCTACACAGGGAGCCTGGAGCCTATCCCAGGGATCTTGGGGTACATGGCTG
Organism: Ictalurus furcatus; assembly: GCF_023375685.1. NCBI lineage: Eukaryota > Metazoa > Chordata > Actinopteri > Siluriformes > Ictaluridae > Ictalurus > Ictalurus furcatus. The sequence goes on along the minus strand of NC_071277.1, from coordinate 5,970,202 downwards.
AGGACACCCTGGACGGAGTGCCAACCCATCACAGGGCACAATCGCATATCCATTCACACACTACGGACAATTTGGAAATGCCAATCAACCTACATGCATGTCTTTAGAATGTGTGAGGAAACTGGAGTACCCAGAGGAAACCACAGAAGCATGGGGAGAACATGCAAACTTCATGCACACAAGACGGAGGTTGGAATCAAACCACTAAGCCACCGTGCATCCATCCCCCCCCCCCCTCCCCCCTCAGTATATTCATAAAGTCTAAATATAATTTTACATTGAACTGATTCATCTTGGAAAGTTACTGTTCATGAAATGAATCTGTTTACACTTATTTTTTACCAAAACTGAAGAATTTTCCTGAATGATGAAGCACAAAATGGCGTATTTTTCATCACAGCCCTTTAGGTTCTGCCTATAAACACGTACTGTTCTACTCGACTCATAAAGAAGCCCTTTATAAAATACACTGTTATTTAACAAGTCAAGTGAAATATAGCCCTGAGGTCTAACCTCCATTCAAAAAAAAAAAACCCAGAAGCATTTATTCTTTTAAATAAATATAAATTCTCTTATTTTACATCACATCCAATACAGGAATAGATTAAGCATTAACATGCTTCTTCTCTTCTCTTTTCTTGTAAATACAGACCAGAAATAGGCTGCCACAACTTCTCACTTCTCTAAACCTGCCTGCAGAGAGACAGAGACAGAGACAGAGAGAGAGACAGACAGAGAGAGAGAGAGAGGGACAGAAAGAGAGACAGACAGACAGAAAGAGAGAGACAGACAGACAGAAAGAGAGAGACAGACAGACAGACAGAGAGACAGAGAGAGAGACAGACAGAGAGAGAGAGAGGGACAGAAAGAGAGACAGACAGACAGAGAGAGACAGACAGAAAGAGAAAGTGCTCATTCTCTGGCACTAAATGGTGTTCTGCTGTTCCACACTTTCACAATTTCATCTCAAAACACACAAGCATAATTAATAATAAAAAAAGAGAACAAACTGTATTTCTTTCAAATACACAGCCTCGAGGCTTACTGTAAATATTACATCACTAAAGTTAAATGAAGTCTTCTGGGACGTGTCCTGCAACTATGATTAGTGAAAACTAAAAGGAAGTGACTGAAAGTAGGATGTTGGGGCACCGTGGCTCAGTGGCTGGCATGTTTGCCAAACACCTCTAAAAAAACTCTGTTGGGGAGGTAATTAAGTAAGAAAAGCACAAACAACAGCAGATTATTATAATTTTTTTTTTTAAATAACATGCTAATAATTACACTAATCATCTCATTCATCATCATAGTATAAATCAAGGAAGAACGGAGCTCTGAGGGAAGTGGAAAAAATCCACACGCTCTTCTCAACTGAAGTATTCGCTTTCCATTTTTCAGTCATAAGATTTCCACAGCTGTTCAAATTTCCCCTCAAATAATAACGTTTAACACAGCGTACTGTGTGTCATGGGTTAAATCACTTGACCTGTAATAGCATTCTGTTCAACATCACAATAAAAAACGTAAAAACGTACCGAATCACAACATGTCGCATTATTATTTCCATACTGCAGTTTGTCAAGAAAAGAAAGAAAGGATAAAATATGAAGTCTCCCATCGTCTGAAGTTCAATAAATTACAAACCACTTGCTTATTTATTTATTTTTAAATCTTTCCTTTATTTATTCCAATGTACAAAATCACTTTCAGAATAAATGTTTTCTGGTTTTATCATAAAGGCAATAAAGAATTGTTCATTCCTAGCCTCCTTCAAAAACCTTGGAGGTCATTTCTTCATTTACTCAGAAAAAAAACAAAACAAAAATCCAGCTCTACAAGTTCCGGTAATATCATGACTTAAGTATTTGGAATATAATAAAACATCTTGTAAAAAGTGCAGTACAATCTGTACAATGCTTATGGAAAACGTAGACACCCTTTTATGAGGTTCGGTTCAGATTTTCCAATCTGGCACTCAGTCAAACGGTTTAAGTGGCAGAATTTTAACACTGTTTTCTAAAGCAAACCTCAGATACATCCACGTTTCTCTTCCTTCTGGTTCCTTCCTAACGTGTGTAAGGCACAGACGTGCGCACTGGTGATACTGTACCACGTCGTCGGAGTGTATCAGGTGTTTCATACCTGTCCTGGTACATCATCAATTACTTACATCATTATTATTATTATTACTTTTTTACATTAAAGGTCAAGTTTGTCGTGTTGAAAAGTGCCTCTATATCTGTAATAATCACACAAATGAAAACGATTTCAAAGATACCTTAGACAAAATGTGTGAGATTATTATGCAACAGATTTGGCTAGATTAATTATTTTAAGCTTACACTTTTCTGACCCAGAGATTTCTGGCTTTAGCCCCGCCCCCACCCTCAAAAAACGATCATCTCAGATGACCACTATTACCTAGGAGGTTTACACAGAAAAAGAAAACCCAATAGGTGTATATATAGTTTCAGCACAGGGGTGGGGGTTGTTTACGGTATGACACGAAGTCTTGCTAATGTTTTCATTGCAGTTATAATTTCCCTCACAGGCAGCACCATGAAAAATTACAAACCGCCGCTTTAATTTTTTAAGAATTTTACATTTAAACTTAAAGTCCTTTGCTGTATAATCAATGGAAAATGTTTAAACCCCAGGCTCAGGCTTTGATGATTTTCAAAGGTGTCTAGCTTCCTATAAGCTCTGTACTTACAATACAATCTTTATCACCTTAGCAAGTCTGTATGTCCAAAAAAAAAAATAATAATACAGCATCACTCACGGTCTTTAACAAGGACGAATGAACGCACCATTAAAAACAACTGTGGTCATTTCCATAATTTTAAAAAAGAAATAATAATAAAAAAGAAAACGGTATAGCTCCTACGGAGAAGGCACAGGTCATGGTGATCAATAAACTGGAGGACATTGTGCGTCTGTATAGAAACAAAAAAAGTACTGCAGCGACAAATCTTTCTGATTCCTGCAAAACACTGATGACGGAATCTTCACTGAAGGATGTCAAGCCTCTTTTTCTTTATTTTAAAAACAAAAACTTCCTAATAATACCACATTTCCTCTGGTATAATACGATTACGGGAGAAAGGGGTGTGAATAATTATGATATGCTCCTTGCACAAACCATTATAATGTTTGGTTTTTTTTTTTTGATACATTACGGTCACTAATTATGACATTAAATGCCATAACACTGGCACAAAGGTGCTAAGATAAAAATATAGCTGCGAGCAGTGATTAAGGGGTCCAAGCACTTCACAACAGACTAAGTTTAAAGCAAGTATTTTTCAGCATTTTCAGGTAATGGACTCGGACAGCCTACGTGTATAATAGCAATTATAGTTATTGTGAACAACAGGTGACATCCTGCAGCACTGCACAAGGAACTGACTGACTGTTAAATGCTATTATACCTCCATTCCAATATCGCTACAGTCAGACCCCTAATTGTAATAATTGTAAAAACAGACCTAACCTCCAGATATAGCTGCGTACTGTATGCGAATGTGCTCTTTGGTTGTTTCCGACGATGAGACTACGCTCAGGTCTGAATAAACGACTGAACCTATGAGGAACGCCGATGATTCAGTCACGCTTTAGTATTCCTCGGTACTATTGCTTAGATGCAGTAAGCATTCTCGTGTTAAAATAATACAAACATCAGCATACAAACTCTGACACATATTTATAAAAAATAAGCTTCTTCAAATCTCAGCTGAGTATCCCGCACATCTAAATGCGCGACCACGACAGCGATTGAAATACGAGCGCTTCCGAACGCCGAATAACGGAACGTCCTGTTAACCTTATACCATGTATTAAAAACAAAAAAAAAGGTAAAAAATAATAATCCATGATCATTATTAGCTGAGAGCACGGCGCGGACTCGCGTGGAAGAAACGCACATCTGGTCCTCTGGAGTTACCTATTTTGGTCGTCGTACAAATGCGGCTCGGTGTCGTTTTCCCCCCTTGGTTAGATTCTAACCATCACACAGTGAGCTTAAGAGAAATTACTCAAAGAGTATCTTACAGTATCGATTTGCTCCAGGCCGTTGGTGCGGACTCGAAATCAACGACAATAAATTCATTATGAACAAATTTAACCTGGGGGGAGGGGGAGGAGTTGATTTGGATATACAGTATTAAAGGCAGTAAACATGTATTCTGTTGCATTTCTACCTACCAAGCCATATTTATTGGCTGAGAGCCTTAAAACGAACTCTTATTCACGATGGTTGACGATCTGCAAACCCGACATCTTAATCTTGAATATTTGCGCCATGTGTTTAAAGTAGAACTCCGTTATTTTTCAATGTAATTTCTATGTATGTATTACCACTGTAGAGTGTGTGTGTGTGTGTGTGTGTTATTACCTCAAACAACATGTTACCTTGTACTGAGAAAAAAATAAATAAAATAAAAAAAAAATCCCCACCAGAACAACTGTTTACTCAGAACTCACTTATAAACACTCGGAAACACTCCGGTCAAAGGAGTTAAACTAAATTTAAGCTCTAAATGTATATATTTTGTCCTTACTACCATGTGAGTACTTTTACAGACAGAATAATTTACAGTTATGCGAATAATCTGGAAGTGCTTCTTACTGTGCCGCTCTACACCACGGGAATATAAACGGGAGCACGCTGAAATGACATTATGTTCGCGATGTTCAGAATTTCAAGGTGTGCAAACAATTCAAATGAGCTCGAATACATTGCGAGACGGGTTTTTTTTTTGTTTTCTCGGAATCAATTGACTCGCGTTTGCGGTGCGAGACGAGTTAATTAACGACAAAGACGGTTCATTTTTTTCGTAACGGTTTTCACCTATCTTTACCAAGGGGTGCCAATAATTATGGATCTGACGGTATGGTTCATATTTTAAACGCATATTTGTGGAAATCAACAACCTTGCTTAGGCTTCCTTTAATAAGAGTTCGGAGTAAACAGGGTTTTTTTTTTTCTCAATTCCCAGTACAGGGAAACGTGTCTGACGTTCTATGCAGACGGGATTCGTTTTCCGTAAACGCACGTATTAACCCGGATAATCGGTCTGTATATAGTCTGTATATATATAGATTGTGGCAGTTAGGACCGATTCGCATGGGATAAATCAAAGATGCACGCATGATTGTCAAGTGTGCTACATACGCATCATTTTAATACAAGCTGATTGCTCTGACTATCATCATTAGGTCTTGTTGTAGGGGGCGTGGCCAGGAGTAACGCGTGTGATTATTAGACAGTCCCTCCAGGATTTTGCGTTCGCAGAAATGAACGCAAAATCAAGGAAACTCTGCAATATTCGCAGGAGTTTCTTTTTTATATTCTGGGCCAAGATGTGTTATTTCTACCGGTCATACCCTGATATTAATTATATTATCCCCATGTAAAAGTAATCCAATCTGAATAGGGTTTACGTCCGAGTTTGTAATCACATATACGCAACAGATGGCTAGAGAACTTCACCAGTTATTAATCCAATCCAAGCATAGAGCTGAGCAAGCTGAGGGTTAAGAGTCCAGTCGTGGCTCTCTCACAACCTCACAACCTTCTAGCCACTATCGCTAATGAATCAGTAACAGACCAGCGGTCCTCACAAACCTCATTCTTACATGGCGGATAAAACCCAATTAGCTTGGCTGAAAAGAAAAATAAATCTAATCCAAGCCAATCCTAAACCTTCCCTTTGTCTACTTTATTATTCGTGCAATGCCAATTAGACACGTCACTATTTGTGTTTGAATGGCATTGTAAACAACAGCTTCTTAGTGCTATGTGTGTTCTGTGTGTGTGTGTGTGTGTGTGTACAGTGGGAGTGTCTGAGATACACAGCCCTTGCTGAGGAGTCTGCTTTGTTCTGAGTGAGCTGGAACACGGGCGCCGGGTTCCCCCGGTCCAAGGCAGAGTGGTGATCATTAGTGGGCAGGAGTGGACTGGCACAGGGGGCGTCTCCGGGCATTTCAGTCTCCGGAGCGAATCAGAAGCTGCCCTGGACGAACGGGTGACTGAGCAGCACCTCTGCAGTGGGACGCCATTTCTCCTCCACGAAGACCTGCCGTAGGAAATCCCGGCACGCGTCCGATACGCCCTCGGGCAGGTTGGGCTTTGTGGGCTGGGTGGCGATTTTAAAGATGGCCGCCATCGCTTCGTATTCGGCCCACGGCGGCTTCTGGGTGAGCATCTCCACCACCGTGCAAGCTACACTCCTGAGAGGAAAGAGACACAAAGCTTTAGTTTTGCTGTTGTGTGATGGGTTTGTTGTGTTTCAGAATTTACTGCTGCATTTTGCTGTATTTCAAAATGACTGAGATGTGCTCTTGTTATCTTGTTTTTGAATCTGTTCTCGTGTTTTTGGGTTTTGTTGTTCTGTTTGTTGACATTTTGCATTCGCACAGAAAAATTCAGCTTTGGAATGGCGCTACATAAAGAAAATGCAACATTATTATTATTATTTAAGAAGTTAATATTCTTGCTATTAACTAAAAAAAAGCTAAATATGACTCAAACATAATTTAATTAACGTATATATATACGTATATATAACGTATATATATATATATATATATATATATATATATATATATATATATATATATATAATTTATATAAATAAAATAATAACAACAACAATAATAATAGAACTAGTAGTAATAGCGATGTTCTGAGATACATTATTTGATGATTAATAACCACTGGTACATCACTGACTATCCCAATCATTCACCAACAAAAAGTTAACGCTGTTAATGAATCTGTTTGTCTATATGTATAATATTCAGTAATGATCAAGGTAAAAGTTGCAGGTTAAAGGTCATTACCAGACGTCGGCTTTGCGGCCGTAACCCTCTCCGTTGATCACTTCAGGACTCATCCAGTAGGGGGTGCCAGTGACTGATTTAATGCCTGTGCCTGACATGCAGATGGTCTGAATGCGTTTGCTGGCGCCAAAGTCTCCCAGCTTCACGTTTCCGGAGGAGTCCCTCAGAATGTTAGCACCTGAGTGTGAAACACACACACACACACACACACACACACACATACACACACACACACAAGACAAGAGTGTATCATCAGTGTTATTAGACCATATTTAATTTTGCATTATAGCTACAAGCCTCATGTAGCAGAATCAGGTTCAGTCACAGTGGAACTATAATCCCATAATCTCTCTCAGCTGTCAATCACAGCAACACTAGACAAATCCTGCAGAGCTGGCTGCTAAGTAGGAATGCTATTAAGTTATAAGGAGGCCATCTTGAACAAACGGAATATCCTTTCCCTTAATATGCAGTCTGTTATCATTCCAAGTACCGGATTCCAATTCCCAAAGTTCGGCCTGGAATGTTGGAGCGAGACACGTTAACATCTGCTTCCACACACTCATGTATGTCCGAGACGGCGACTCAATCGAATGATTAATTCGCGTAGAACTATTTGGGTTTAAGGTCTTATTACGTGGAGTCTGAGACGTGCTGTGCTCTCTTCCCACGCCGCCATTCGGACTTGTTTTCCGTTGGACTGGCCTGCATGTTGCCTGTGAGATTTGTGCTTGTTTGGGCAGTGACTAATTCGCACCAGCCACAAGATCCTCCACACCCTGACCGTGTAGCCAAACCGACGACAGAGTGCACAGAGAGAAAGAAAGAAAGGGGGGGAACTCTGTACTGTACCTCGTTCTCTTTTCTCTGCGTCAGCTGATATTTCCACAGGATTTGGGTTTTTGTTTTTTTTAATGGGAACGTGAAAGTCCGGCTCGCTCAGACATAAATCAATTAAACGCCCGAGGTTTAATCTTGGCACACATGCTGCCTGATATCGCTGCACGAGAAGGTGCACACTTATCCGGTGTGTAATGGAAGCAAAGCAAGCATGGTCTGGTGGAGAAATGTGATTTATGTGGTTGTCTACTGAAAAAAAGGAAGGAGTCTGATGAGTCTGGGGTGAAGGAATGCACGGTTTCTCTTTTTCCTGCTTCTTTTCGCCAGAGCTAAAAGCAGCACTGTTGTCTGATGCTAGAGAAAGCCAGACCAAAGTTATTTCCCCTAATATCTGACACTGAGCAGTTAAGAGGTGTGTTCTTAGCATATGGCTGTATATGATATGATACGCCAGGGAACTTCCCACTTCATATCGTAACACGATATATTTATGAAGCGGTGGTGCCTGAGGTTTTTACGGTTCAGTGCAAGTGGACGGAAGTTTCTGGATTCAGATCGCAGCACTGACACACCTTTCCCACCAACACTGTACTGGTGCTGATGCTGATGCTGACGCCAGGCCAGGGATCGGTTCTCATTTTCACCACTTAGAAGCTAATTAGTTGCAGGATTTTTCCAGTGAATAGCATAAAAAAAAGAACAACAACCCTGAAGGACACGTGTTGCACTTCTGGCCTAGAGAAGCTGCCGAATTGAATCCATGAGCCTCTAGACATAGCACGAAGATGTAGAAATCAGCTACAAGCAGAATGAGAAATACATGATTGCATGACTTTAGTAAGTGTGGTCTTGTTTAGCTCACATTCAGTTCATTGCACTTGACAGAAAACGGATGCTTCTTTCTCTGACAACTGATTTGTGCTTGTAGTAAAAGAATTTTAGTGGTCATGTGGCTCGAGTTGTCATGGTGTTGAAACGTCACGCCATATCAAAGCCTCTGATGTCACCGATTCTTGGTTCTAAACCAGATGTATTTTAATGCTAGAACCAAAAAACGGTGGAAATGCATAGAACGCGTCCGGATTAGCGGGTCTGTGATATACGTACATGGAGAATGGCTATCAGAGAACCGCTGTTGAAACATTACATAACCACCTTCAGATTTTGATTGGATTCTGCCACAGTCAAGGTATTAGATTAAATCAGTGTAGATTAAATGGATGTGTTTGTCTGTGAGTCTGTCCATGTGTCTGTCCGGCATTGCTTCTATATGCCTATGTGCCTGTATGTCTGTCCAAGTGACATGTGCCTCTGTCTGTCTGTCTGTCGGTTTGTCCAAGGGTCTAAGTGCCTGTCTGTCTGTCCATGGGTCTTTGCCTGTCTGTGTCTATGAGTCTTTTAGCCTGCCTGTGTAAACATGTCTGTCTGTCTATGTGCCTGTGTTTCTCTGTCTGTCTGTTCATATGTAGGTCTGTGCGTGTCTGACGGAATATGTGTCTACATGTCTGTCTGTCCATGTGTCTGTGTCCATATGCCTATGTGTCTGTCTGTCCATGTGTCTGTGTGTCTGTCTGTCCATGTCTGTGTCCATATGCCTATGTGTCTGTCTGTCCATGTGTCTGTGTGTCTGTCTGTCCATGTGTCTGTGTCCATATGCCTATGTGTCTGTCTGTCCATGTGTCTGTGTGTCTGTCTGTCCATGTGTCTGTGTCCATATGCCTATGTGTCTGTCTGTCCATGTGTCTGTGTGTCTGTCTGAACATGTGTCTACATGTCTGTCTGTCCATGTGTCTGTGTCCATATGTCTATGTGTCTGTCTGAACATGTGTCTACATGTCTGTCTGTCAATGTGTCTGTGTCCATATGCCTATGTATCTGTCTATCCATATGCCTATGTGTCTGTCTGAACATGTGTCTGTCTGAAAATGTGTCTACATGTCTGTCTGTCCATGTGTCTGTCTGAACATGTGTCTACATGTCTGTCTGTCCATGTGTCTGTGTCCATATGTCTATGTGTCTGTCTGTCCATGTGTCTGTGTGTCTGTCTGAACATGTGTCTACATGTCTGTCTGTCCATGTGTCTACATGTCTGTCTGTCAATGTGTCTGTGTCCATATGCCTATGTATCTGTCTATCCATATTCCTATCTGTCTGTCTGAACATGTGTCTGTGTGTCTGTCTGAACATGTGTCTACGTGTCTGTGTGAACATGTGTCTACATGTCTGTCTGTCCATGTGTCTGTGTCCATATGCCTATGTGTCTGTCTGTCCATGTGTCTGTGTGTCTGTCTGAACATGTGTCTACATGTCTGTCTGTCCATGTGTCTGTGTCCATATGCCTATGTGTCTGTCTGTCCATGTGTCTGTGTGTCTGTCTGAACATGTGTCTACATGTCTGTCTGTCCATGTGTTTATGTATTGATTGAATGGATAAATATAAATGTGATGTTTTACTTGCCTTTATTAAAATCTATTATTATATACATTTTCCATGCCACACTTTCAAGTTAATATTTATCGATTTACTTCATTATTAAGTTATTTAATTACTCGTAATGTTTTATTGCTGCTACAGTATAGATCATCAGACACCCCATCATACCCTGAATTTAACACTACATAACTTTAAATGTCGTATGTAACTCTGTGTCCTTGTAAGATTTTGTGTTTTGCCGCATCCTCGTCATTTGTTGTGTCCTGGGTTTGTTCTGTTTTTTTTTTTTGCTGCAGACAAAACAATTTCCCTCAGGGATCAATAACTAACCAATGAAGTCTCGCTGTCACATCAAACGGCATAGTAACAAGAATCTGATTGGACGTTAAGGATCCATTATGGTATAATCTGTATGTGTAATTATTTAGTGTTAACAAATTTTTCCGTTTGAATTTTACGTTAAGTTTGTTAAATAGCAATAGTTACAAAAAAAAAACAAACATTTCTTAGGCAAATTTTATAGGCTTGTGAAAAATAAAACAATCCTAAGCTCCCGATGGTTCGATGTATATAATACGGCTTGTGGAAATGTGGTCCGTTTGTGATATATTTTGCAGCCGTTACCTTTGATATCTCGGTGGACGATCATGTTGCTATGGAGGTAGAAGACTCCCTGCAGGATCTGTCTGGTGTATCTGCGCGTCACATTCTCTGTCAGAGCGCCGTATGCCTTCAGCTGATCTTTTATTGAGCCCTGAACACACACACACACACACACACACACACACACACACTCAGTATACACATGCCAGGACGCAATGTTCTGTAATAGCGGAGAGACAGGAAGTACAACCTGGTGTGCAGTGATGATGTGGTTGAAGGAAGGAGTGTGTAATGAAGCCATAACTTGATAATATATCTGAAAAGTCCATTTGACTTTAATTCCAATAAAAACCTGTTACTGTAACAATGAAACAATCCAGAAAACAAAAAAAGAAATGTTTTACAGCAAACACTTAAAGAGCTGCTGCACCGCAAACCTGTCTGGTGGTACAATATAAACAGTTTCAATGTTCTTAAAAGCTTATTAAAAAGTCCTTATAAACCACACCAAGACAATTCCATGCAGCTAACAATGCACCTTTTTTCCATTTTAGTGTGTGTGTGAGTGTGTGTGTGTGTGTGTGTGTGTGTGTGTGTGTGTGTTTTATTCCTCTTACAACACAATTGGTCAAAAAAAAAAAATGTATTCATAAAAGAATGACACATCATACTTTTTATCCATTTATAGTTACATTTCATGTTGTGGAACATCCCTGAACAAGTGACTTCCTGCTATCATTTGCACTTATAACAGCTATAATTATAACACTGCATGAGTTGTTCCTTCACCCTCTCGTTTTGTCGAATGTTAATAAGACAACTGGTTACAGAGAAACCCCAAAACACAACGTCCTCCGTCCTTCCGTCTTTCCTGTGTCGGAAAACTTCGAGTTACAGCTTTACCTCTGACTGGTCAAAAGCACTGACACTGGAGACTCCTTCCATAAATAAATATACACATAAATATCCTTACAGAAAACGTCACCATATCGACTATTTTATATATATCAAACAGTTTTTCACTGTTGAATAAAAACATATCTGTTTATTATTAGTCTTAGACGTGGAGCTTCTAGCTTTCGAGTCTACGTGCATGTTGTTACTATAGATACAATATCGTATTAGTATTAGAACAAGCGCGTTACAGCTTACTACGTTCGACATCTTCCGTCCAATCAGAATGGAGGATTCAACAGCGGCGTGGTATAAGGAAAAACAAATTCTTTCTGTGTTTAACGTCCTGTGTTCTTCAGCGGCTGTAGTTCCTAAATTTCCCTCTGGGGAATTTATCTATCTATTTATCACAACAGTAGTAAAGCGACATGTTTTGTAGCGCGTTAAATAATATTTTGTACAAATTTACTTGAGGGAAAAAAAAAACATCCCGTCATTTACTATGAGAGAAAAACACAGCACTCCTGCAACAGAGCAAAACAAGAAAACAGAATCTGCCAAGACGTGTCCTTCGGCGTGTTTTTCACACAGAGCCCAGTTTCCACATGCTTACCCAGCTGGAACTGGAAGTGTGTTGAGGTGTTTGTCCAGATATAGAGCCGCTTCTATTCCCAAACCGTGTGTTTGTGTGTTTCTTTGACAAGCCGATCCAAGCAGGCTAATGTGTCCTGCATTTCCTTCGCCTTCCTGTTTTTGCCCTCGTCCACTGGAAACAATGTCTCCTCGAGGTCTGTGCCGAGAAACGCAAATTCCAGTCGACTCAGCGCCTCCGCGACCACTTAACCTCACAACTGATCCCATAATCCTGCTGCACAACATGCTAACTCAGTTGTTTTAATACGTGTATAGTATTTATAATACATACAGTCGCAATCAAAATTATTCAACCCCCATTGCAAATCAGGTTTATTGTCAAAACGGACAGACTTTCAGCTGTTTGCAATGAACAAACCAAACAAAAGCAGTTGAAATAGTTCAACACAACGAATGCTTCAAGAGGTTTTCCCAGATTCAACTGAAAATGCAACTTATAATGATTTCTCCAGTCTCAAAATTATTCCACCCCTTCATGGCATACGCAGTAGAACACCCTTTTGCTGTTATGACCTGCTGCAAACGAGATGCAGAGCTTCTGGCAGCGTTCCTGAGGAATATTAGCCAGTTCCTCATGATCAATGGCCTCCAGTTCAGTAATATTCTTGGGTTTGCATGCTGCAACCACTGCCTTCTAATCCCACCAGAGATTTTCTATGGGGTTCAAGTCAGGTGACTGTGATGGCCCTGGAGAATCTTCCAAGACTTCTGCAACCAAGCCTTGGTGGAATTTGAGGTATGCTTGGGATCATTGTCCTGTTGGAAGGTCCAATGATGCCCAAGCTTCAGCTTCCTCACAGACAGCATGGCATTTTCGCCTAGGATTTCCTGATACTTCAATGAATCCATCTTGCCTTCCACATGCTGCAGGTTTCCAGTGCCAGAGGATGCAAAGCAGCCGCAGAGCATCACCGAGCCACCACCGTGCTTGCCTGTGGACAGAGTGTTCTTTCTTCATTCTTCTTATTCCAGACATACCGCTGATCCATCGTGCTGAAAAGTTCCAGTTTTGTTTCATCACTTCACAGAACAGAATCCCAAAACGTCTGTTCTGCTTATTTATATGATTTTGAGGCGACTTTTCTTGTGCTTTTGGGTCAGTACTGGTGAACGTCTTGGAGTTCTGGCATGGTAACCTTCTGCGTTTAGTACACACCTTACTGTGCTCACTGAAACCTCACTGCCTGTCGCCACCAAGTCTTGCTGCAGGTCTTTTGCAGTCACTCGAGGGTTTTTCATAACCTGCCTTCTCGGAAATCTGCTTGCAGCCATCGATAGCTTCCTTTTTTCTGCCCCGTCCAGGTATTTCATATACTTTCTGCCCCTAGCCTGTTCATGTATTTCATGTGTTCCAGCTCAAGCACACCTAATGAAGGGCTAATGAAGCCCTTGATTAGTTGCATCATGTGTGCTTGGGAAAACACCTGTTTTGCATATTTGTGCTGTTGTGAGGGATTCCATTCAAGGGATTGAATAATTTTGAGACTGGAGAAGTCATTATAATTTGCATTTTCAGTTGAATTTGGGAGAAACCATTTGAAGTATTCGTTGTTTTGAACTATTTCAATTGCTTTCGTTTGATTTGTTCATTGCAAACAGCTGGAAAGTCTGTACATTTTGACAATAAACCTGATTTCCAATGGGGGGGCGGGTGTTTGTATAATTGTGGTTGCAAATGTATCCATATGAACAGCATCCACTTTATACTTTATACCATGCATTTGTAAATCTATTTCTCAGTCACAGCGTCAGTTCCCAGTGAGCACAAACGCTCCCGAGACTGATTTATACGAGCCTGTAAAAGGACGTTGTTCTTCGTCCTCTATAAATCAGTTCTGGTTCTTCCTGTTCTGACCCCTTAAAAAAAATCTCCCTTTTATGGTCTTTATTAAGTTTGACATCTTGCATTCAACCACAATAGTAATATTTTCTCGAAAACACATAAAGCTTTCACTCCGGCCAAAACGCACATGTCAAATAAACCTCTGGCATCAAAGACATCTTTTTTTTTAAGTCTTTGAGCTCAGCGGGTTCTGTCCGTCATCATCGCTTTCCACACATGAAACATGATGAATATCACAATAAATGGTACACGCTTGGAAAACAAGGTTTCAGACAGGGTTATTCGGTCCGTTCCTCTGGCTGTATCTGTAAAATTGGATGTAGAACACTAGAAGATGAAAAATGTTAGCGCTGTTAGCACACTAAAGAACCCTTGAGGAACCTTTTTTTTTTTTTTTTTTTACCTGTTTATTGACCCAAGCCTTTAAACATTTCTTATAGATACATTACGCTTGGAGAATAATGTTGTGAGTGTGTGAGCGTGAGTGTGTGTCTGTGCTCTGAGCGTCACCACAGCTCCTGCCAGGGATCTCGGTCAAATCCCTCGCCTTTTTTCCAGACACCATGAGTAAGGCTCTTAAAGTGAGTCTCAAAAAACACGACGGTGTCTCGTTAAAAAGCTCTGGTTTAGTGAGACAGTGAACTTGTATAAATAAAACTGAGCTGTAGTGCTAAGAAAGGTTATATCTGCTGTTTGCACAGCTTCAATTGGATCCTAGTCATGTTTACTTCCTGTGATAGATGAAATGCTGTTGTTGGGTTTTTTTTTGCTTGTATAGAAGCAAGAACGACTGAATGCTGGACCAGCGACTAATAATAATAATAATAATAATCATTAATAAAGCACATCAATAAAGAACCCCAAAATTCTCACCAGAACTATACATCAGGTTAAGTAGTTCAGGTAGTTTTGGTCCTAGCTTCTTCTAATGACCTCTGCATTGACTCGATACTGTCTCGGTGTGTAAACGTTAACGTAATATATTATGATGACATACACACCCCTGGCATGAACTCCACAAAGATGGAGAGCTTCCTCTGGTCGGGGTCGCGCAGGCAGCCGTAATACTGGACGATCCGCTCGTGACGGAGGTTCTTCAGGAGCTGGATCTCGCATTCGAGCGCGTTCACTTCCTGTGTAGAAGGCGAGAGAGAAAGGAGTGTGGTGAAACTAGGAGTTTGTGTCTAGAGGTGAATGAATCGCTCTGTATATTTACAACTAAATAGAATTGGATTCGTTTGATCAAAAAAAACCAAAAAAAAACGCCGTTTTTAAGAGATCCGACTGTCTGATTTGGATGAATTTTGGTGAAGAACCACCTCAGCCGAAACATGTTTAGCATCTGAGATTTTCTCACTGGAAGCACAAGGCGAACAAAGTCGAATGTACAGTACGACACTTTGCGACAGAATCGTGAAAAACGAGAGCTCTCTGTTCTGAAAAGAGAAGCGGAGGTGTAGCGTCGAGAGAAACATAGCTGCTTTTATACTGTACTTTTACACTGCCAGAAATCATGTCATGTTTGTTTTTAATATGTGCTGTTCCTAACAACCCAGTGAATAATTGGACGCACCAAATAAATTACGGCTAAATAATAACAGCAGTGACGCAAATACGATTATTATCGTGCGTACATTTTTGCTCTCCAACACAAATACATGGATGATAAACCGGATTCAGTGATCTGCTGCGCGAGTCCAGATCAATTAGATTTCCTCTCGGACTCTCACTGGCTGTTTCTCGGCTCTGTTGTTGTTTACAGGTGGGGGGTGGGGGGGGGGGGGGGTCACTACTCGGTTCGTCGGCAAAAAATTGTCTACGCTCACCTCAAATATGTGCTACAGAACAAGATAACAAAGTGCTAAAACCACATCAGCACGTTGGATTGAGATATTGAACATCTCGACACAGTTTGCGGTGAGTGTATGATTAAGTCTGCCTGGTGGTTCCTTTAGCAAAATGAAAGAAGGAAATTTCACACACCACACATAGATGTTTTTGACACAATTTGGGAGATTTTGGGGTATTGTTAATGTCGAAGATGTGTATTAGTGCTAACTGTGTGTGGATATGAGATATTTTGGTTTTGGTCCTGTTTACCTTGCTGGTCTCCTGACAATCGGGGTCAAAGGGCACCTGTTTAACGGCAAGCTCTCGGCCCGTGTCGGCGTCATAGCAGAGGTAAACCTCGCCAAAGGCTCCGCGGCCCAGCAGCTTCCCTTGACGCCAGTTCACGGGCGCCCGCGGAGCTACACACACACACACACACACACATACAGACCACAGTGACGTGAGCACGGTAGCAATATTCCACACACAGACCCACAGGCTACACCATCAAACCACAAATTATTATCAAACTTAATCTCATCCAGATTTATACGTTCACGCTGATTTACATTCGCTTCACCAGAACAGAACTGCTGATTGTGAATTATTCTCTCTTCTCCGAGAACTCGCAGACCCTGAATCGTCTGAACGTCAACAGCTTCGAATGTCTGAAGAAGTCAAACTGCAGAACCACTGTACTATTATGCCACTTTTGTTTTTCTTTTTAAATCAATGTTTGGCTAAGTCATGCAGAGCCTCCAGAGATTTAAGACTCTCTTAACAGTTACAGTTAATAATCTTCTCATTAATGTCCCAATAGTAAGTCAACCCATAAACTCTGTCAGCGTAAAAATAATAAAAATGCGTTATGCATTATTATAACAAGACTTATTATTATTATTATTACTACTACTGCATTCAACAATGTCATTTTTTTAAAAAAATGCTGGACTACGTTAAAAGCATCACTCTGATCACATAGATTTGAGATTAACGCAATACAGATTCATTAACACAATCCCAGTCCAAAAATGATTTAGGGAATGTTACAGGAGGATCTCTCATCTGCATATTAATGCATATTCATCGACTCTCTCTTTTTTAAGACGTAGAGTGGGCTATTTTTTAGTAATTGCTTAGACTTTAAAAAGATATAAAATAATCTAACATTCCACCTAGATTTGTTTTCATTGTTCAAAATGGCATAGTCAGGGTATTTTAAAGAAAAATGAACCCAAACTATACCTAGATCCACATAACGGCCATAGTCACAGGATCAGTTTCATCCATCCATTAATTTTCCACACCGCTTATCCTACATGGACAATTTAGAGATGCTAATCAGCCTACAACGCACGTTTTAGGACTGAGGAGGAAACCGGAGTACCCAGAGGAAATCCTTGAAGCCCGGGGAGAACATGCATGGGATTCAAACCCCCCAACCCTGGAGGTGTGAGGCAAGTGTGCTAACCACTAAGCCACCGTGCCTCGCATTTCAGGAAATCATCTGCTTTGATTTTGTTGAATCGTACGGTTCTGTGTGAGTGTGTGTGCATATGTGTGATAGCAGGACAGTACAAACGTCCAGAGCTGATATATTAAATATATATCAGGCCAGAAATATATCACATGTATATTAAAACCTTCCATAACTGCATTTACTTTCATTCACTTCAGCGTGCTTCATTCATGGCATGATGTAACATGAGCAGTTTCTACAAAAGAAAGGTGTGTGTGCACATACATTTAGCACTACTGCGCTGGCCACTTTTATCGCTCCAGCCGAGCGAGTGCAGGTCTCCGGTGTATGGCAGTGTGCTGTCTCCGTTGTAGCTGCGTGTGCGGCTCGACGGCACCAGCTGGAACAGGTTCTCCTGCGGCATGAAGCTGCGTGGGAATGTGCTACGACCTGACAAGTACACACACGCAAACACAGGCACCAAAATGAAAACTTATCCAATTAATTAAAACTTAAACAATTCAGGAATGGTGCAGTGGGAACTGGAGCAGAAACATGAAGGAACTGATCGGTTTCTAATCTTGGATGAGGTTCGAAGGCGATCAGGTCTTCTCCACTGCACCCTCATTATAGAGGGAAAAATACTCTTTTTTTAATTCACTGTATATAAAATAAAGCCACACCCCACAACTGATTTTTAAATCAAAAGCAAAAATGCATATAACGTGTTAGAATATCCAGTCACCTGTTTAGGAGTTCTTGACCAAAATTGACACATTAAATTAATTTGTGTTTTATTGAATCTTTTCCATTCTTGTTGAATTTTTTTGGGTTGAATTCATTTGAAGTTATTTATTGAGCATCATTTTACATAACAATGCTATATACATGAATATATCTATATATCTAGAAAATGGCTTAATGTTCAAGTACTGACAGGCTCAGAGGCCACGCCTCCTTTACCAGGACTGTTTCACTGAAAGGGGCATGGCTTTTGGCAATTCCTTTCATAAGACTATCACATTCACTGAAGGGGGTGTGGCCTATGGGACTGACAGAAGAGACCACACCTCTTTAATTGGGATTGTCAGTTTAAATAAAGGGACGTTTCTTCTGTGCCTGAAAGAGGAGACCACACCTTCTTCTACTACGGGCAGGTTCACTGAAGGGGGTGTGGCCACTGGGACTGACAAAGAAGACCACGCCTCCTCCACTAGTACTGTCAGGTTCACTGAAGGGGGTGTGGCCTCTGAGACTAGTAGAGGAGACTACATCTCCTTTTTTAACACTGCTGGTGGTTTCAGTGAAGGAGGCGTGGCCTCTGTGAATGTCACTTTCAATAAAAGGAGGTGTGGCCTCTGTGCCTGTCACTTTCAGCGAAAGGAGGTGTGGCCTCTATGCCTGTCACTTTCATTAAATGGAGGTGTGGCCTCTGTGCCTGTCACTTTCAATAAATGAAGGTGTGACCTCTGTGCCTGTCACTTTCAGCAAAAGGAGGCGTGGCCTATGTGCCTGTCACTTTCAGTGAAAGGAGGCGTGGCCTTTGTGCCTCTCAGCACACTGTTTAACAGTATTTTCTTTGCTCTTGGACCTTTTCTGAGCTTTGATTTTCCTTCCTCTCTATCTCTGTCTCTGCCCCCACAGCATGTCCCCTACACAGGAAGCAGCTCTTGGCTTGTTGTTTTGATACAGTCAGGGGAAACACAAACCAGGAACACACACACCACTGTTTTGGTACACACAGTGCACTATTCTCAGGGGAAATGTATCAGTGCTGGCCAAGGTTATGTACTGAGAAAGCACAATACACACTCAGCTCGCATGAAGAAGACTGAGCGCATGCAGGCTTGCCGTGTGTCATCAGATGCTTCTGGTATATAATACACACATACACATGACTTGGTGAGTTTAAGAGTTCAGACAGGAGCCTCTGTGATTTACGACATGCCCTCCACCTCTCATACAAACTGAAAACAGTTGAATGTGGAGTACATGTCATACACGTTTCTGTGTAAGCTGTTACTACAGAAACAATAATGTTTTAGAACGAGCACTTTAATATAAACCTGAGATTTGCCTTGTAGTCTCAACTACTCTCCATCAGTGCTGTAGTATAAAGTGTAAGATTACACCGTATTATGGAGCTTACCGTCACCGTAGTCCTTGCTGCGGTTGGTTAAGTGGAACTGCCGTGGGAAAGTCCCGTGCTTCCCGTGTCGGCCTGCAGGGGGAGCAGTGAGTCACAGAGCTCAGCTGATATACAGAAATAATAGACACTCAACATGAACACATGATAAGAACTCAGTAGGATTTTCATCATTAACTTTTGATCAGTACTTGTACCATGAGTCATGTGAACAAAACAAAACGAGCTACACAAACTGCAGCTACACAAAGATGGCAACAGCCTTCATTTCAACAATATACAGTTGCGCTCATAAATTTATATACCCTTGTAGAACCTGCAAAATGTTCATAATTTAAAAAAAAGACAGATCATAAAAATTACAGTTAGTTTTTTTAATTAGTCCTGTCCTGAATATGCTGTTTCACATAACAGAGGTTTACATTATAATCGACAAGACACAATTATAACTGAATTTACACAAATGAACCAGTTCAAAAGTTTACACACGCTCGATTCTTAATCCCGTGTGTCGTTACCTGGATGATCAACGACATGATGTTTGTATGTTTTGTGATAGTTGTTCATGAGTCTCTTGTTTGTCCTGAGCAGTTAAACTGCCCACTGTTCTTCAGAGAAATCCTCCAGGTCCTGCACATTCTTTACATTTCCAGCATCTTCTGCATATTTGAGCCCTTTCCAACAGTCGCTATATGATGTTGAGATCCATCTTTTCACACTGAGGACGACTGAGGGACTCGTCTCATACACGACTATTACAAAAGGAGCAAACGTTCACTGATGAACAAGAAGGCAACACGATACATTACGAGCCGGGAGGGGGGTGTAAACTTTTGAACAAGGTGATTGATGTAAATTGTTATTATTTTATCTTCTGGGAAACATGTAAATATCTTACGTAGCTTCTGAAGGGCGGTACTAAATGAAAAAATGTAAATTCTTGCAATTCTTGTATTGAGGACACAACAACAACAACAACAAAAAAACAGTTCTCCACTCGTCTTCACCCAAAAACACGCCTACGACAAACCAGCAACACATTTTCTGACACGTGCCAAAACATTCCTTGTGAAAGCAGCGTCACTGTGTAAAACGCTTTATCACTAACGCAACAGAAAGGGAGATAGCAGGATAGAGAGAGAGCAGAGTGAAAGTGTGTGTGTGTGAGAGACTACACTGCCTGCTTCAGCTCTGGGTTCGGAGCAATTGAAAGCAGCTGGCGAGTGTATGAAGAGTGTGTTTTCAGCGGCGTCTCCCACAGCAACGCGGCCATGTGTACATTCAAGCGGAGGAAGGAGAGGAAAAATCGAGTCATAAGGCAAAATAAACAAATCAGCCTGCCTCTATGGAGATATGCTTACTGAGACGACTGGTGATGTGTGTGTGTGTGTGTGTGTGTATGTGTGTGTGTGTGTGTCTCACAGACAAGCCTCCCTGTGTTTGGGAGGATCTTATAATCAAGGAGATCGGGTCTGTTTGATCACTGTTCAAGAGGAATAACAAAGAGAAGGGAACAAGAAAAATGCTGATGGAAGAGAAGATACCAGAAGAGAAGTGAAGAGAAGAGAAGAGTAAAGAGGAGATGAGAAGAGATGAGATGAGAAGATACAAGAAAAGAAGAGAAAAGAGGAGAAGAGAAAAGAAGGGATGAGAAGACACGATAAGAGATGAGAAGAGACGAGAGGAGATGAGAAAAGAAAATATGGAAGAGAAAACATGAGAAGAGAAAAGAAAAGAAGAGATGAGATGAGAAAAGACGAGAAGAGACAAGAAGAGAAGAGATGAGAAGAGACGAGACGAGAAAAGACGAGAAGAGAAAAGAAGAGATGAGAAGAGAAAAGAAGAGATGAGAAGAGAAAAGAAGAGAAAAGAAGAGATGAGAAGAGAAAAGATGAGGAGAAAAGAAGAGATGAGAAGAGAAAAGATGAGAAGAGAAAAGAAGAGATGAGAAGAGAAAAGATGAGAAGAGAAAAGAAGAGATGAGAAGAGAAAAGATGAGGAGAAAAGAAGAGATGAGAAGAGATGAGAAGAGAAAAGAAGAGAAGAGAAAAGAGATAGAAAAGAAGACATGAGAAGAGAAAAGATGAGAAGAGATGAAAACAGCTGATAAAAACGAAAGGTGAAGAGAAAAGACTAGAAAAGGAGAGAGAAGTAATGAAGGACGCAAGATCAGAGAAGAGACAAGGGGAGAAAAGAAGAGCTAAATAAAAAAATGATAAGTGAAAAAGTGTAGAGAAAACTAGAATGGCAAAGAAGAGTATAGATAATAAAAGAAGAGAGAGAGAGGGAGAGAGAGATGGAATGAAGATAAAAGGAAAGAAAACAGAGAAAAGAGAAGTAACGGTTTAAGAGAAACTCACACAAGAAAACAGATCACAGGAGATAAAAGAGAGAGAAAAGCAGAGATCAGGAAAGAAAACAGTGAGAAAAGAGAATGTTACAAAGGAGAATCGAGAAAAGTAAAGAAAGGTGCAGGGAAAATGAGAAGAATGAAGAACAGAGCAGCTAATAAGAGAAGAGGACAGGGCGAGAGAGAAGGGAAAAGAAGACGAAAGAAAAGAAAAAAGGAAAAAAAGACAACGAGAGAAGCGATCAGAGGAAAGAAAACAATCAGCGAGAAAAGAAGAGGAAAAAAAGTGAAGCGATAGCGAGAGATAAGAAGAGAACGAGGGAGAAAAAAGAAAAGAACCGAATGAGATAAAAGGAAAGAAAAGAAAAAAGAGAATGATTGAAAAGGAAAAAGAGAACACGGATAAAGAAAGAAAGAAGGACAGAATATATATATATATGAACAAGAGACAGGAGATGAAAAAGGAGGAGAAGAAGATATTATTTTTAAAAAACAAACATGGCCGCCATTAGCGCCAGCATCAGGACTTTCATCTTTTACCTTTATAGTCGTAGTTGAGGTTCAGGTAATTGTTGTCGCGGTTGTTCTGGGAGAACGGAGGACTGCGAAAGGAAAAGGAAACAGTCAACCGGTTCGTTTGTGTTTGTGTTTGAAACAGAATCAGCTTGTAAACCGTCGAGATTCTGAAGCTTGTGGCCAGAAATGTGCACAACAGCGTAAAAGACGACTCGTATGCTCATTTTTACCGTAAGTGTCAAAATACAGTAGCAATTTTCCATCCATCCATCCATCCATCCATCCTCTATACCGCTTATCCTACACCGGGTCACGGAGCACCTAGAACCCACCCCAGAGAACTCGAAGGCGGGGGCAACAACCTGGACGGGGTTCCCACGCATCGCAGGGCACAATCACACACACACTATGGACAATCTGGACATGCCAATCAGCCTACAACGCATGTCTTTGGACTGGGGGAGGAAACTGGAGTACCTGGAGTACCTGGAGGAAACCCCCGAAGCACAGGGAGAACATGTAAACTCTGCACACACAGGGCCGGAGGCGGGATTCGAACCCCAACCCCGGAGGTGTGAGGTAAACGTGCTATCCGCTAATCCACCGTGCCCCACAATAACGAAATCTTCCGAATTTATACTTGTTTAACTCCTGACTCATCGTCGCTTCTCGGCCTGTCGGGTTTCTTTTTTTCTGACCGGGTCGGTTCGTCTAAATCCGACAGTGACTGTTTTTAAATGGACTGTGTAGAAGGTCAGAGCAGAAGGTCACAGCCTGCAATGTGGATTGTCCAGCTCTGCGTTACTGCCTCCAGGCTGATGACGTCAGCGGCGCAGGGGACGAGGCCCCGGATAGCGCACACACACTCACACACACACTCACACACACACACGCCCGGAGAGAGGGAAGAAATTTCCATGCACTCGTTTCCTGACATTGTTCGGAAAGCCAGGGGCCAGATAAGGCTTGTACAGGTAGCACAAGTTTCACTCTCTCACTCTCTCTCTCCTGTCTCACTCTCACTCTCTCGGTCTGTCCTACACCATTACATTTTACTCGACGCAATTTGCCCGAGGAACAATGTTAAATCAATTTAACCGCCTCCCTTCAGACTTTCACTCTCATGTTGGCTGACTGTCTCTCCATCTCTCTCTCCGTCTCTCTCTCTCTCTCTCTCTCTCTCTATGTGTTTCCTTTGTTCAGAGGCAGCACGCGATCACTCCGGAACTTAGGCGTCCTGATAAGGCCACAGCAACGTGAGCAACTTCCTGTCCGGCCCCTGCAGTATTCTGATTCATTCCCTCTGCACGGAGCCGCATTCAATACACACACACACACACACGGAAGCTTCCTCTCACCTGTCCAGAGCTTGGTCCAGGGACTGGCAGCTGCTAGAGAGGGAACCGTCGGCACTACCGAAAGGGTCCATGACCTGCAGGAAAAACGACTCGTTAAATCAAATCTCGAACGCAGTCTCTTCTGTGTTTGGTCTGCCATGAGGAAGGAGACTTTAGAGACTCCACCGTTTCTAAATTCATTCGATTCATCAGAATTCGCGCTCTCGAAGTGAACGGCGGCGGATTTCGTGCCGGTGCTTACGTTGGGATCTGGCGTCTCGGGGATGAACTCTCCCTCGCTGTGGATGCTGGTGTAGGAGCCCTGGCGCGCAATCTGCTGCTGCTCCTCGGGCACGCTGCCAGGCGGTGGAGAACGCCTCCCCGTGTGCAGAGAGCCTAGAGAAAAATACAGAGATCGAGAGATAGCCCTGACACTAATCCAACAGAGGTCGAAAGATGGGTCCAGGGGTTAGGGTTAGGGTTAGACAGAAAGAGAAGGAGGACTGGATTAACTCTGCGCTTAAGCGATAAAAGAGAGAGAAAAGAGCGATACTTCTCCACCTTATCCACGATCCAATGGATCGGTTTGTTATGAGGGTGTAATTAAAGTCACCCAAAACAATTTCCATATATATATAGTGTGAACTGTCTGACAGTATTGTCATGCAACGGATCTAGTTTCTTCATCTCAGGCTTTTGTTGACACTTTTCTGACCCAGAAATGATAGCCACAAGTCATAATAATTCAACTCTTGAGGTAAATATAGTTTCAGCAGAGAGCGTAGAGTCATTTAGAGGTGAATTAGGAGTGAATTCTCGTCGATTCGAATCTTTATCGGAATTGTAATTCTCCGCACAGACAGCAGAGGGCTCTAAAATTTGACAAACTGCTGTTTTAAGCTGCACGGACCTGAAAAGGGTCCGAAAAATCTGTTTTGAATCTCCAGGTCACTTTAAGTAAAGAGAAAGCTGAGTGAGATAGAGCCGGAGTCCGATTCGTAAGGAATAAGCAAAGCTGAAGGAGAGGGTATGAAAGAACTGGAAAGAAATGACCGAAAAAAAGAGAGAGAGAGAAAAAAAACACAACCCAGTGTGTAATATAGAAAACACAAAGAGTGAAAGAGTGAGTGAGTGAGTGAGAAAGCCAGAGAAAGAGACAGGAAAGAATGAAATTGAGATAAGTCTACACGTACGGGCTTGACAATAAGAAAGCAGAGATGGACTAAAAGAGGTGAAGAGGTGAAAAGAGGCTTGCTTTAGGACGGAGATAATGTGAGGGACAGACGCCGGAGCACAGACACAGTCGGATAAGAGCAGACGAGGGCAGACAGACAGACAGAGAAATGAAAAAGGGTCACGGGGACATGTTTTTTTTTATTGAGAGTGCCAGAAATGGAAAAGAAAAGAGTCATATGTGTTTAAAGTGGTGTCGTCTTTCAGCCCAATTAGCAGGATAAACACTGCCCACTCTTACAGATTAATATTAAAGTAACAGGGCGCACGACTTCCAGCCATCCCTCTCTCTCTCTCCCTTTCTTTTTCTTTCTCTCTGTCTCATGCACTCTCTAATAGGGAAAGAGAAAGATTAACAACAGAGTGTATCCCATATATCTCTTATATCTCGTATATGTGCCGATTATCATTTACATGATATACTGACATACTTTATTTAGGTCTAAATCGCTGAATAACTCTATTACTGGTTATTTATTTAAGAACAAGACATACTTTTTATCCATTTATAAGTACATTTTAATAGTATGTAACATCCACTTAAATTAGTTCCTGTATCGCTTTCATTATGGCAGCTTTTTTCCCCAAACGTTTTCATAAACGTTTCCTAGACGTTTCCTAAATGTTTCCTAGACGTTTCCTTATGGAAAAACGCCGTCGTACCTTCCAATTACACGTTTTAAATATGTGTAAGCTTTGAGGAATGCTTCAAAGCCCGCGCACATCACTTTTGATGCCAAGATACAGCAAATGTTCACTAGGTCCTCATAAAATAAAGGAACATCAGGGATAGCAGATATATAGCCGGCTATATATTAAGATAAATCATCTATCTGTCGTCTCGATGCGTGGGATTCTGGGATACCTAAAGGATACACGCGCACTGCGTTAAGAAATCAGCCGTGTGAAGGCAGCTATTATCCAACGCAAACATTTTATTCAGACACGACTCAATGGTATCCTGCCTCCAAATAGACAGCGTTTGTAATACGCAGGGGAATGGCATAATACCCTTCACTGTTCGAAAGAGAGAGAGAGAGAGAGAGAGAGAGAGAGAGAGTTCCTGTAAATGAAGTAGTGCTCAAGCTCCTGAGATGAGATCTGTCCAATGAGAACGTTATTCTATTCATCGGCCGAATGTTTTCTAACATTGGAGGACAGAACTGCCACTCCGAGTGAAGAACATGTTCTTCAGGATCGCATTCGGTCTCCTTCTCTTCTCTCGCTCATTCATTCACATGAGAGATAAGGAGAAAAAACGAGGGGGGAAAAGTGAACCCTGAAGGAGATATATATTTTTTTTTAAATCCCTGTGTATTCTCTTTCGCTCGGGTATAAAGATGGGTAAAGGAGTGAGTTGGTCATTGGAGCGTTTGCCAAAGGAGTGTTTGAAGGATTGCTTTGAGCTCTCTCTCTCTCTCTTTCTTTCTTTCTTTCTCTCTCAGCTCACCTTTTTTTTTGCATGTCTCTGTCTGTCCATCACATGTCTGCTCTGTCTTTAACCCTCTCTCACTATAAAGGTGAATTCTGCTGTGGCGAGGCTGTGAGATTTATCCTGTTCCTCTACCAACACTACACTACACACACACACACACACATACACGCTAATAATCCAGCACCGAATTGTCCGTTCATTAAAGTCTGGAATTATGCCAGACTTTAGCACAGGAATCATGTTATTTGTTCCAAAATAATCAGCGAACTTAGAAGATAAGGTTTTTTTTTAAATGGGACAGACTTTATCTCAGGAATATGAACAGTATCTTTACAAATAAAACACAAATACCCTTGTGATAACACAGTGGGTGTGTCTGAAATGTAAAAAAAAAAAAAAGATAAATTCTGCCTACTAAAATTGTTGTGTAAATTTGAGTCATGTCTGAATCTTGCAAATCCCAAAACACCAGCGTGTTGGAGCAGTTATTTGTCAATATATTTTTAAGAATAATCACAAATGATTCAATCTGTCCGCTTCAGTACTTTATTTGATGAGTGAAGCTGAAGTTGGTATGGCCATCAGGCCCTGAAATGCAGCAGGAAACACACAGATGACTGATTTGCACTGAATCTGTAGCGGGTCGTGAACATTACGGATTAGTCAAATGTGGCTATATCTTCCGCAACTAATCCGCCTTTATTTGCGTTTGCATGACGTCAAAGCGGCACTCGGGCGCTGATAACTTCTGAACAGTGTAAATGACAAAACTCAGAGCTCTCTATCTCTCAATCTCCACTGCTCAGAGAGTGATAAACCTGTTGAGTGGTGGGGGAAAAAACCTGTGTGTGTGTGTGTGTGTGTGTGTGTGTGTGTGTGTGTATGTGTGTGTGTGTGTCACCTGTGGAGTGTTTGCGCACTCTTTCGGATCCTTTGAGCAAAGAACCTTTCAGGTCTCCCAGAGACCGAGACGACTTCATCTCACTCTGCTTATCTCTGCTGTTCACCTGCAGGAACTAGAGCGAGGGAGAGAGAGTGAGAGAGAGAGAAAGAGAGAGGGAGATAGAGAGAGAGGGAGAGCGAGACAGAGAGTGATAGAGAGACAGACACATAGACAAACATGAAAAAGAGAGAGACAGACAGACAGACAGACAAAGAGACAGAGGCAGACAGACAGAAGGACAGACAGTCAGAAAGACAAAAAGGGAGAGACACAGACAGACAGTTGGAGACACAGACAAATAGAGAGAGACAGACAGACAAAAAGGGAGATACACAGACAGAGAGTCAGACATCAAACCGACACACAGAGACACACACAAGCAGACAGAGAGAAAGAGAAACAAAGAGGGAGAGACACAGACAGATAGACAAAGAGATAGACAGACAGACAGACAAAGAGAGAGACACAGATAGACAGACAGACAAAGAGAGAGAGAGTGAGACAGACAGACAGAGAGACACACATACAGACAGACAGACAGACAGAGATAGAGACACACAGACAGACGGTCAAAGAGAGAGAGACACAGACAGACAAAGAGAGACAGACAGACAAAGAGAGACAGACAGACAAAGAGAGAAAAACACACACACACACAAACACACACACCGGTGAACAGGTATGCAGGCACAATCCTACCAATACTAATCCTGCTTCTGATCAGTTCCTGTCGGTTCCGATCCGAGCTACTAACTAGCTTCTAAAAACCATCCAACTAGAACCTTTGGTACGGCAGCAGAAAACAGTTCCAGCTTCCTAGTGCCAAAAATCCCAGATCCATAGTCTGGGCCTAGAGTGTGTGATTAGGTGTAGGTGTAGGTTTAGGTGTGTGTGTGTGTGTGTGTGTGTGTGTGTGTGTCTACACTCACGTGGTTGTTAGTAGAAGTTTTCAGCACAACTCTCAGCACACCCTTTGTTCCTGAACTGGAGCTCAAACTTGACACGGCTCGGTCCAAATCCTCCTGACACTTTAGAGCTACCAGCGTCTGTAAACACACACACACACACACACATGCACAGAAACACACACACACACACATTCAAGACTTCTATGGCAAACGATTCAATATGTTCACCTGTCTTCTAATTCAATCATCAATTTGTATTTGATCATTCAGCTACAAAGGCAATAAAAATCCCAATTATAGTTTATTTTCTCTAAACAATGATGGATTTCTTCAATCCTACATCCTCTATCGGCAATCTGTAAAGTGAAACTCATGAACTACTACAGATCTTCTTTTAGTTTGCTAAATATTCATTAAACATTAATATAAATATGAAACATTATTAAACATGCTAACCCACAAACTAGCATTAACATACCAAAACACAAAACTAGCTCAAACTTTTTTTTCCCAACTAACTGACAAAAAAAGTGGTTCATTTATCCATCAGTGCTAATCCAGGGTTAAAACAAACATGGCTCATTTGTGGATTATTTAGCATTAATGTGTTACTATTTAGCATAAATGAGTCAGCATTAAAACTAGCTCATTAGCATGCTAATTACTCAATTAAATCTAGTTCGAGTGAAATTAGTCACTGCTAATGTATAATTTATAGCGACGAGAACATTTTCAGCTTTAAAAACACGTCATGCCCTGTCAGAAAATGCCATAAACATAACTATCTGCCGTTAATGCAGTGTTTTGCTTCAATTACTAAAGTCACAGACATAAGCAGACATGTTAGAGTTAGGAGAGTACCTAGTGTTAGCTTGAGAATGTACTGTTAGCTGTGTTAGCTGTGTCGTTAGCTGTGTAAGCTAGCCATTTTCTGCCCCTGAAACCCTTAGCTAGCTGAATTAGCATTCTAGATTAGGCTATTTATTTGACATGGTTCAAATAAATTAAGCAAGAATGAAATAATATCCTGTTTCAGAGTAACTTTATGAGTGTAATTCATGAGGTCGTTTTCTTTTTATTTAACGTGTGTTGATAATATAACAACGACTAATACGCACTATAGTGTTAACTACTGACTACTTCTATATTCCCTGAGGCGATTTTTTTTTTTTTTTTTTTTACCTCTCTGTCAGGGCAGTAAAGGTCCATGTGCTGACCAAAGGCCTCGGTCACTTTCTGCAGAAGTTCTCTGAACTTCAGCGGTCTTTGGAAGGGAATGATCCTACAGGAGACGAACAAAAAAAAAGGGTCAAAGATCAAACCAGTGTAATTTTAACCGTTTCATTTTCACCAGCTTTATAAACCCTGGATATACACTGGTTCTTCTAGAACATGGCTGAAAAATACAATGGGTAACACTTTACAATAACAGTACATAAATAATCATGCACTAACTCCTGAATTAATACTTACTTAAACATAAAATAATGATGAGGTAATGCAGGTACTAATCCCGAACTAATAAAGAGCTAACCTTAACTACGGCGAGAGTAAGTACATGTTAGTACATGTTTGTTAGTTAATGTATACATTAACACGCAGGGGTAAACTAAATCAAACATCCTCTATAAGAAAGAATATGAATGAAACGCACATAATTCGAAATTATTTAGATAATCCCTGCTGGAAAAAAAAACACAACAACAACAACAGAAACCATCACAGAAATTCTAATGGCTTCCACTACAAATACCATTACAACCCATCAGATGACCATTAAAACCATTACCATTATTGGTACTTAATGGACATGATATACTAGACATAACAGGCCACCAGTAGAATGCCAGTAGAAATGACCAGTAGAGAACCACAGGGACCATTAGAGTTTCCATAAAAACCAATACAATTCCAACCATTACAAATTCTGTAAGGGTTTCTATTGCTTCTCCATCCATCCATCTTCTATACCGCTTATCCTTTTCAGGGTCACAGGGAAACCTGGAGCCTATCCCAGGGAGCATCAGGCACAATCACATACACATACCCATTCACACACCCATTCATACACTATGAACACTTTGGACATGCCAATCAGCCTACCATGCATGTCTTTGGACTGGGGGAGGAAACCGGAGTACCCGGAGGAAACCCCCGCAGCACGGTGAAAACATGCAAACTCCGCACACACAGGGCCACGGTGGGAATCAAACCCCCGACCCTGGAGGTGTGAGGCGAAAGTACTAACCATTAAGCCACCGTGCGCCCTCTATTGTTTCTATTGTAACATTTTTTATTGTAAAGCGTTACCGTAAAATGGAATAAACCTACTGTTCTACTGTAGGGTCGCGTACTTACACACTGTCACATAACACAGCTGATGTAGCATAATAAGTACAATAAGTATAATAACATGTACACGATGCAGCTAATCTCGCAATGAACTAAAGAAAGCGGCCCAATGTGAAGCGGAGTCACTCTTTCCAACCCGAAGTCGATTATTTTCCAACAATCCACAACAATTGGATTGTTGTCGTCATTTTTATCCCCTTACAGTTAGCAATACGGTTAGCAATCGTTTTCTTTCTCTTGAATAAAAAGTCTATAAAAAAGAACGCAGCTTTTCAAGTTTCCAAGAAATCGGACAATGTAAACTACTCCAGGACTTCCTCGTGTTGGAAAAACGTTCAGCTTTACCAGCTTTTTAAACAGCAAAATGCTGACACTGGAGACTCCTTCTAGAAAGCTTCATCATATGACCAATCACACACGCTTTAAATCTCTTTATGTGGAAAAGTTGTGTGTTCACCATCCATACAACACATGCAAATGAGTTGTTACTAAAGAAACGATAATATATTAGAACGAGCACGTTATTACAAGGTGGAACTGTCAGATCTGCAGAAAATGAACATCTGATCAATCAGATTTGAGAATTAAATGGCACAGCGGTATAGCAAAGATTAAGCACTGAGAGAAAGAGATCCTCTACTGTGTGGGAATTATGTATGCGATTAGAGAAATGCTAGCTCAGCAGGTCAAGTTCTGCGCTAGTAGACAAAATGCCTACGTGAGTTCAAATCCCAGGACTGCCAGAGAGGCCCTTGACCTCGAACCACTCAGCTCTATTCTTGCACTGGATTCTGCCTTACTTGTTTGCTACTTTGGAGAAAAAAGCTTCTGCTTTGGAACGTGAATGTAAAATGGTTGTGTGTGCATTTGGCACGAGCGGCTGGAACGGGGCTCTGTTTCAACACCAGCGTTCCTCACATCAGAGCTCACACAAAGGCAGATAGAGCTTCCTGGGGGGGGGGGCGAAGCAGTGTTGGCTGCAGCTGGTTTCCTGTGTACCACTAAAGTTCATCTCTGCTTTGTCCAACATATCCCACAATCCCTCAGCATCTCCTACTATCTGCTGCTTTTAAATAACCCCTAAACCTCCCACATGGGACGTCCATCGGAATCTCGCCGCCAAATTAGCCACTGTTTACTGATCGCATCTTGGCATCGCTACATCAAATGCCCTCTTATCTCCACCTTAATGGCTCTGGATTTGGCCCATGGAGTGAAGAATTCTGGGAAATCCGTGCACTGGGAACTGTCAGGTGAAGTTTCTCTTTGTGGCGATCGGATATGAGATCTTAGTCTCTGCACTTCCGCTTCTCATGATGTTCAAGATGTGATAGAAACGAATCCAAACGCTTCTTCTAAAGTCCGGAAAAAGACAGAGGAGAAGTCGTGGCCGGAAACAGAGCGCAGGGGAAAATATGGCTCGGAGAGAGAGACGAAAGGACATACGGAACGAGAAGGCTTTCCTTCCTCAATGCGTTTAGATAAGCAGAAGCTGGCATGGAGAGCGGCGCTCACCTCTTTCCTGTCCCACCGCTTCAGCCGTTTACGGAGGAAAGAAAAACCTCAAGTGGCTCCAATTAGGGCACTTCGCTTGCCGAGCTGACACCAGCAGAGTCTACTGATGAGGCTTCGACTGGATAACAGAGTGCTATTGTCACAGTAATGTCTTAAAGAGTGGAACTTTCCAGAACACTAACTAAGCCTGCTACAGTGCCAAGTTTTGGAGTAAAGTATCCAATACTTAAAATAATGGTCTTTCTTCATTTTTAACATTTTTCTCACGTTTTCTTGTCAAATCGTGTCGTTTTTGTTGCACAATTTTCCCTTTACTTCAAATATAATCTTTCAGCCAAGACATGTTTGGTTCCTGACATTTCCTTCTTTGATATTGTACTGGAAATACTAAGCGAATGACAGTCTACCTCAGCCTGGTCAAATCCTGGCCAAATCTTTATATACTTGCTTCAATAACACTGTTAAGTCACGTAATCTAACCTTTGAATAAATTACATAAAATATTGACCAATCTAAGGTCATCTACAGAATCGGAATAACCTTTTTTAACCAATCTTTTCTAAGAGCACCAATAATTCTGGAGCTGACTCCACGTACGTTCTGGCTTTCTGGTACAATTCTTACTTGCGAAAAAAGGTGTCTTGGCTGATTGGCTGGATCTGGGGTAAGTGAAGAAAAATTCAGTGAATTTGATATTACATCAAACTATTGTAAACGTCAAGGACTAGCAAAGAATCACTGCACTGTGTTGTTTTTAGAAATGGTGGCAATAATTCTGGACAGCACTTTCCATATCTATTCCTAAGTATAGGTACCCTGTCCAGGGTGTACCCCGCCTTGTGCCCGATGCTCCCTGGGATAGGCTCCAGGTTTCCCGCGACCCTGAAAAGGAGTAAGCGGTTGAAGATGGATGGATGGATGGATTCCTAAGTATAGTCAGCTCCTTTCTGGAGGAGATGATTCATCTTTCTCTAATTGGCTGGAACAGAAAAGAACGTCACTGTCAACGGCAAGACAAGAGCTTTTTCTTCCAATTAGAGAGACTTGAGCTGCGTTCTGCATGTGTGTTATCTCAAAAAGCACCCAGAAAGTAAGCTGAGGCTTCTGGGAAACTTTCAGACTACAGTGTATGTAGATTTTCCCAGCATGCACTCGTACTAAAGTGTCTGATCCACTGTCCAATTTCCCCTGAATCGAGGACGTTTTCCGAGATGCAAACACGTCCAAACTTCGTGTCTGTGATGTGGCTTTATTATAAAATGAGCCCCGAGGGAGGGTCTTCGCTTTTCCGTAGCGTGTCGTTTCTGTGTTTGGCTTTCTTTTCCGTTTGGGAGAAAATGAGACAGACTGTATGTGTGGGCGAACGGCTCAACTATAGGCCTCTGAGAATTAATCCGGGATGTGTCACTGAGCTCAAATATTGGCTCCCTCTCCCCCTAAACTGGGCTGGTTTGGTGAAAACACAAAGAAAAAGTTAAATGTCAAAGCGCTCTAGGAACGTTTTTTTTGGCAGAACATCAGTTTTATCCCCCTCATATCCACCATCCACCCCCACCCCCAACCCCTCCCCCCCTCCCCCCCGTAGTCCGGAAAAGCCAGTGCTTGCCTGGTGAGGATGTGTGGAAAGAAACAAATGGGCTCTGACTCACCGTTTTTCTCGCTCATGCTCCAGCTTCACGCGCAAATCCTGAAAAAAAAACCAAAAAAAAAAACCAATAAAAACAAAACGCAGGACAGAATGGGTAAAATAAATAAACAGGGAATGATCTATAGGGAATGATATATATCTATATATGTGTGTATCTATTCAAAAGAAAAAGTGTGTGAACATTTGTTGATCTCGCACAATAGAACAAATAAGAAGGAGAGAATTACTTTTTCAGACAGAGTACAAATACTTTTTTGGTACTCATCGATACCAATACCGACACTGATCCAGAGATGAGTAACCTACAGTACATAAATC
Organism: Ictalurus furcatus; assembly: GCF_023375685.1. Lineage (NCBI taxonomy): Eukaryota > Metazoa > Chordata > Actinopteri > Siluriformes > Ictaluridae > Ictalurus > Ictalurus furcatus. The sequence goes on along the minus strand of NC_071277.1, from coordinate 5,936,101 downwards.
AAGATGGCGGTCCCTACAGGATTTTGCAGTTTTGCGATCGCAGAAATGAACTCAAAATCAAGCAAACTCCGTAATATTCAAAGGAGCTTGCAATTGTTCAAAATTACCGCAGATTTGGGTCAAGGCGTGTCATGTGACGTCATCCCGACACACATTGAACCGAAGCGCTCTTCGATTCGCGTGCGTCGAACACGAGTACAGATAAAAGGTCTCGTTTACCAACAAACATCACGGCGAAAGACCGCGCAAAACAATTTCGTGAAACTGCAATTACGCCGATTCGAGTAAAAGAAAAGCACCGCAAGCTGAGTCGCAACGTTCGAAAAAAATCCACAGCAACATCAAGCGATTTTCGCTTCAAGAAACACACACACACAAAAATCCTGTATACACTGATAAGGGTCATTCTGTAAGATCTCATTTTTATAGCTGTTTTTACGTTAGTTGCTGCCATGTGGCGCTAGTAATGAACTCCTCATGCTGAGTTTTCTGTTATTGTATAAACAGTATCTTTAATAGACACTGTGAATGCGGACAACCTGAGCGTGCGCAGAGCAGAATCGGTGCGCGCGGTTCGTTAAAAACGTGCTCGCAGAAAGGAAGCGTATAGCCTTAGTGCTCAGTGCTCGCAGAAAGGAAGTGCTCAGGTTCCCTTCAATGCTTCCTGGCACCCTGTACTCATTCATGGCACCCCACGCTTGCTGATCCTGCTCTCCGTGCTCGGGTCCATCCCACATGCTCTCTACCGTTTAAGATATTGTGTAAATGCCATAAGGTGTTTTATTACATGTAGTGTAGGAAGATGCATACAGTACAGATTTGGGCTTTTTTTTTTTAAAACGAGTACATGAAACTGAAACCAGATACCAGTATCGGGTTCCATCCTGCTCATTTCATTTGTGCTGTAACGATTCAAGACCCGTCACAGACGCTGTGTTCAGTTATGTAACCTTATTTAACGAGGTCCTTATGAAACGATGAAGCTGTCTCAGGGCGTGTTGCATCATAAAAATAGAAAAAAGCAGAAGTTAAAAATTATAAAATTCTTAGTACTGGAAATACTGAGTACTGAGTACTGGAAATACTGGAAAAATACCCAAAAAGCAGAAGTCTAAAGCACATGATTAAACGTATCAGAATTCAGGAGGTCATTCATTTTCCATAACAGCGGCTCTCACGGTAGTTCCGACTAAATCACTCGTTCTAAAGCTTTACCATTTCTATATCAACACAGACTATAATATAGCAGACGCTCGACCAAAAAAACATCCTGCTATCTACTATGACGTAAGCAATATGAAGAGGTAACTGGATTCGTGGAACGTCCACAACATTACATGTAACTATAAACGGATAAAAATCATGATGTTCATGAAGTTAAAAATGTTCATTCTGGCAAATTTCTCTTGCATAAGCGGAACAAACCACTTTGGGATGCTCTGTTACTGGAAAATAATTCATTCAGGGTGGTAACAGTGACTCCGTTTACACGGACAGCAGTAATCTAATTATTGACCTTAATCTGAGTAAGATAATATTGTGATTAAGGTGTTTACATGAGTCGCTTTTAGAATACTCCTGTCATGTACCCATTTTACATGTTTTAGAACATAATTACATTAACAGCCCGCGTCATTACGTCACCGCGCCACGCCGTCCGACGTCCCTCCAGAATTTCACGTATCAACATACAGTTCATCTACGTTATGGTACCGTATACAGTTTTGGGTGTTTTTATTTTTTTTTTACGAACGCTTTAAGTGCAGTTAATTATTTTTCATGCTGTACATGCTAATAGACAACTGCTTGAAGCGGTGGGTGTGTCCCAAATCGCGTAGTTACCGTCTATATAGTAGCCGAGATACATGTATTTTTCCCCACTACAGGCCTATAGTAGGAAAGTATGCGGTTTGGGACGTGGCCAAACTCTCTTGTTCGCCGTAAAACGTAAAACTGCCGTGTGTGTATGTGTCCTGTCACAAAATGCGGTGAAAACTCCCACACGACGTTAATAATGTGATTAAGGTGTTTACATGTCTGTAATACACGTCCATAATGCGACTAAAACAGGAGTACTCCACCTGTCTTAATTCGATTAGAGCTTAATTCGATTATGACCTTAATTAGATTAAGGTGAGTAAAAATTGCTGTTTACATGGTAGTTTCTTAATCAAAGTGCATTTTTTTCAAAGAATTTCATTCACTCTCACTTCTGGTTTGCATTTCTTTTACCTCTTGAATGAGGAAGTAGATGCTGAGGTAATGCGATATGTGAATAATGAGGAAAGGATTGGCCATAGAAGGTAATGTTACTCCGTGCAAGTGTCATTCGTGTTCTTCATGTTTTCACACCCACACAGTACAGACCTTTCCTCTTAAGGCAGTTAAGAGGTGTTTTTAATGGCCTGCCTGACATCGTGATGGTGCTGTAGTAGTGTGGAAATGCTGGTCTGCTCAGCGCCACTTTCAGCTTTTCCTCATTTGCACTGCCTCATTCCTAAGTGTCACTGTGGGACTTAAAGGTGTGTGTGTGTGTATGTGTGTGTGTGTTTGTGTATACAGTGTTTTAGCAAGCCATTTATCTTGCGGCGCCCTGTGTGAGAGATTGCGCAACGAAAATAACAGTGATGAAACAGTACTTGCGAAAGGTACTTGAAACCCACACACACACACACACACACATGTCTGTCTCCCTATCCTTATGTACCACTGAAATTATTATGAATTTAGCTAATTAATGCAATGCTAAACCTAAACATAACCATATATTTAATCTCAGTAAGCCAAATGTCCCCACAAGGTCAAAACTGTCAGATATTTTTATCCTTATGGGACATTTAGTCACCATCAAGATTCGAAAACACACACACACACACATACAGGGCAGGATTTAAATGGCCCAGTCTTAGATGTGTCCTGTTTATATCTGCATCCAGAATGCATCTGCTTCCTCAGTAAAGCATTATACCGGAACAGCTAAGATGTGGTCCAAACATTTACACCAGATCAAAGCTGCTTTTTATGTGATATACTGTATCTGCTAATATAAAGTCAATGGTAAAGATTCTGAACTGGTAATCCGAAGAGCTTAAAACCCAGGACACTCAGAGAGCCACTGTTATAGCCTTGAACAAGACCCTTAACTACTCATGCAATTGTATCTCACTTTTAATAGTATCAAGTATCAAGTGAACTCTCTATTGATACTTGATACTTTTATTAAAAGTGAGATGTAATTTTCTCACACTTGGATATATAGCCTGAAGCCTCAGTTCAGACTATATATCCAAGTGTGAGAACATGTGAGAAAGTTAAAGTTTGTACATAGAAATATTAAGAATATCTCAAAAGTATTCCAATATAATTAGTCTTTCTACTAAAATTCGAAGTTTTCGACCTAGCTGTAAGTTGTAGTTTGTTGAGGAAATAAATTACAATGTTTGTTGATAAACCACTATATAAAATGTTTGTGGAAGTAAATTACACTGTAAATCGGTTGTAGAGACAAATTACAGTGGATGTTCAGGGATGAAATACATTTCACTGGGTAAAGTTTGTTCATGACATAAAATACATAGTAAAATGTTTGTAAACCGAAAAAACTACATTTAGAAATGTAGCTGGAGAAATTACCTTGTAAAACATTTGTAAAATGTTTCGTAATGAAACAAATTATATATATAAAAAAAAAAAAAAAACCTTGCGGAAGTAAATTCCATGGTAAAAAGTTTGTAAAGATAAATTGTGAAACGTTCATTGTTGAAATGTTCGGATTTTACGTGCAAAGTGGAAGAAAAAAACATGGAAGCCTCAACGGAAGTGTGTCTTTTGTTTAAGCAAGACCCTTAACCTTCAGCTCAGTTGTATATTGCATCAATGATAAGTTGCAAAGCATCAGTCAAATGAGCAAATGTACTGGATTATGTGTTACTTTATACTATGTAAAATAATACAATACGTTACTGTATACGTCTGCTGTACACATAATTTGCAATCCTATACAGCTTACTGTATTATATAAAATTACTGTTTGGTTTGATGCTAGATAGCTAGTATTAATTAAGTCAGATATTTTACTAACATTAACTGCTCGCTAACTTACTGTACTGTAGCTATCAATAACTAGGCTAACATTAAGCAAAACACTAACTACCTAGAGTTAGCTAGCTGGCTAAAGTGTTCATGAGGTAGTTTTAAATTTCTTTGTGTGCTGTTGTTACATAATTAGCTTTCATACTGCATTAAATTGGCAAACTTATAAAGCAGATTTTGGTATGTTTTAGCTAGACAATGTTAGTTTACATATGCTATACCATATTTTAATATTGAAAGAGCAGTTCACTTTTTGGATGCAGATAGATGCTGCTAATAAAGTGTGGGTCATATTTGTGTAGTAATTAATCACAGGTACCTGTCTGTAGCTTGGGGTCCTGCTTTTGGGTTTGTGGCTGGTGCCGCTGTTGAGCTGGTAACAGCAGCGCAGGGCAGCCAGGTCCTTCATGATAGAGTTAAGAGCCTCCTCATCATCTGTAACACACACACACACACACACACACACACACACAGAGTGTTAGAACCACATAAACCAGCCTCAATTTGCACTGCTTCAAATGCCAAATAGTTCTGCCGGAAAACAGGCACAATGTTCCTGGACCTGAACAGAATTTAATATATATTTAAAGTAGTGTTTATAATTCAAAAGAACAGCAGCAGGGGCATCATTTATAAATATGATATAAAGATTATAAAGATAATCATAAATCATCTTAAAATCATCCAACCTGGAAATATATTTGGCGCAAATATATGGCGGCGCACTTAGTTTAGGGTTAATTTTATATAAAAATAGCACTTTAAAGTCCCTACTGTTGGTTAAGACCTAAAATTGCTATCTATGTTTATCATGTTCATGGTGGTGACACCAGCATGTCCCAGCAGGTCCCACCTGGAAAATGGAAACAGGTTGTATTATAAGGATTAAAAATAAAACCAGAGCTCGTGTGATGTATAATTGTGGCATGTCTACGCAACTGCAACAGGACCGGTATTTCCACTTCAGATCCTATCGGTGGATTTTCTACAACAAAGTGGCTGTATTTCCATAACAGGCACCGCAGCTTTTATCCTCTGACATCATGATACTTAATATAAACGTTCAGCCATGATCTGTCCAATCATGTCGAGTTTGGCATTAGCCACAGACTAACTGTTAAGTAACGTTGTCACAATACTACAAATGTTACCTCAGAACAAAAAACAACAACAACAACAACAACAACAACAAAAAACACCATGGTAGCAAATTTAAATAATGGAAAAATACATAATGCATCATAACAGGAAAGGTGTACAGAATCTGTAATCAATTGAAGAACACGGAACATCTTCAACTGCTAACTTCCGATTAACTCGTGCATTCTGTATCTTCAGATTCCTGTTCTTTGCTGAAAAGAGCACGGTCTTTTCTTCTCTTATAGGTCATCTGCCTCAAGGTTCAATGATTTGCGCATTCTGAGATGCTTTTCTTTTCATCATAAAACCCAAAAAAGTTCGTGTTACTGTAGACTTTTTCTCAGCTGGAATGCTCAAGTTGGACGTTCTCTTAAGACCTCTCTCATCAGCAAGTTGTTTCTGGGGCACAAGTTTTCCTATTATAGTGGCCAGAGAGTGTATTTCCATCCAGAATTTTTAAAATCGTATCTTTTATGAAAACAGTATGCTGTGTTTTGTATGCTGAAGAGTACTCGTATTTCCAGGTGGACTGGAATGCAGTCGGCATTTTTTCATATTTGGATTCATTCAAATAAAAAGTCATCGCTTAATTATTCATAAACAATTTTGAAAAAATGTATTTCCTATTTTATTGTGTGCCAAGAACCTGTTTCCTGATTTTCCCATTTTCACGACAAACGAACACTGAGTACACGGATCCTCAATGGGTTTGTCCAGCTTAGTGTTTGAACGCTTTCAATGACAAGGATAATGTGTGCGAAAAATAAAGAGGCGTTTAATAATGCAACACACGCGCCAGCCTGGATAGCTGTGAAGCATGACGTGCTTTCATACCCGCAGGCTTCAAAGAGACGGCCACAGCAAGTCAACTGAGGCTATTAGAGCAACAAAGTGGTTTTGTTTTTAACCAGCCGGAGCTGAGCAGAAGTGGTCACCCCCCCCCCACCCCCCACCCCCCAACAATTAAAGTGAAACTTGGATAAAAGTCTGTGAAAAAGATCAATTACTTAACTTCAAAGCTGAAGGCACTTTTCTGCAAAACTTGTCTTGAATACATAAATTCTCGGGAGGATCTTTTTCGGCAGTCTGGGAAACATTTAAATGGGGCATATATTCGCCATCACCTTGTTAGGCTCCATCCAGCGAAAAGGAGAGTAATCATGCAAATAACCACATCATGAATTAACATATCAAGTGGGCTAAATGGAGGCAATTAGGTGTGTGTCGTAGTTACAGGCTGAGTGCAAGGTCATTCACATCCGCCGCCATGGAGACTCAGCACACGAGGTAGGAGTCAGTCCCATTCCAGGAAAATCCTCATTCATGTGCAATTCTTGTTTACTGTATTTAAAGTGGCATCTGGTCTGAACGCATCCTGCAGGATGAATGGTGTTGACTCATGGTGGTGGACAGTCAGAGATGAGTTTTGTGCTGACTCCAAGGAACTGTGGTTTGTAACACCCATTCACACGTCCAGAGTAGCCTCCACGCAGACATGGCAAGGTCAGCCGAGGGACACTTGACAGATGTCTCTTTCTTCTCTCTCACCTCCCCTCTCTTAACTTTATAGCTTCAGTTAAGTGACAGAGCGATCTGATGATTAATACTGCACCCACAGAACATCTCAAAACGACGGGGAAGATAAGGGGTGTGAAAATCATCCAGAAGATCTGCAAAGCCATCCTGGAACCTATCCCATGGCACAAGGCGGGAGACACCCTGATAGGATGCCAACCCATCGCAGGGCGCAACGCTAATCATGCATGCCTTTGGACTGGTGGAGGAAACCAGAGTACCTGGAGGAAACTCCCAAAGCACGTGGAGAACATGCAAGCTGTGCACACACAAGGCAGAAGTGGTATTCGAATCCCAATCCCTAGAGGTGTGAGGCGAGTGTGCTAAGCACTAAGCCTCCGTGCCCCTCCTCCCGAAATTATTAGTTCTCCATTTGGTGTAAACTGCTAAATACAAATATCCTAATGATAGCACATAGTGATAGTTGCCTAAAGTCCATACTAAGGGTGGTATAGACTAGTCGAGCATTTTAAAACTAGCCAATTCTCAAGTCAACTCAATATGTTAAATGGTCTGGACTTATATAGCGCTTTTTTAACCTTAGCGGTTCTACAAAGCGCTTTGCAAAGTTCATTCACCCACACACTCACACACCAATGATAGCAGAGCTGCCATGCAAAGCACTACCTCGCCATCGGGAGCAACTTGGGATTCAGTGTCTTGCCCAAGGACACTTCGGCACGTGGAGGCATGTGGGCCAGGAATCGAACCGCCAACCCTAAAACACCTGAGTCACATCCGCCCCAAAAATATTCTGTAAGCCTACACTGGGAAGGTATAGGACAGGATTTCTGCTTGATTGAATGCAATATTATCGCTTTGATATCATTTTGGATGACCTGCCGAGGTCTTCACGGTTTTTTATCCCACTGCCGCCCTTTCCTGAAGGGATTTCTGTTGTCTTTTAAAGCTGAATTCAAAATTAGCCACAGTTGTTGCTTTAAAAGAGATATCAGATATAACACCTTCAGTAGAAAGTTCTATCCACCCTCTTCCGCATTCATGAGCTCACAAAGTGATCCCATGATTGCTGTGATTGACAGGGAAGACAGAGTAACTCCATCCCCCAATTTCGCTCCCTTGGACTCCCAGCTACGAAAGGCCGTAGCATTGTTGCGATCCGAACTCGCGATCTCCGGACAAACGATTTGTTTTCACCCCTTGGGGGCCTCTTAAATGCGATTTTAAAACACCGTGAACATCATTATTGTGATGAGCTTTGATCTGAAAGGTTGTTGTGGGTGTGCGATTAATCCTGAAACTTGGTTGCGGTGTGCTGCTAGGCTGCACAGCGTGTTCTTGTGTCGCTGATGTGTTCTCTTAGGCACTGATGTAATCCTCTGCGGCAGTTAATGTCTCTGGCGTGGTTTGTGTGGGAGTGCTGTGTGAGTGCGGGTGTGTGTGCATGTGTGTGTGTTCATGCATACGTGCGCGATGTCATTGACTGATTTACTGGCAGCGGTGGTCGTTCAGCTGTACTATTTGTTTGGTATCCTTGACTGCCGAGCGATAGAGTGACCATCTGTCCAGAGAGAGAGAGAGAGAGAGAGAGAGAGAGAGAGAGAGATGATAGAGAGTGAAGAAGAGATTTAACAAGACGGACAGAGAGAGAATATGGAAGAGAGATCTAGAGGAAGTATGAGAGACTGAGAGAGTGATATGGAGGGAATAAGAGTGTGTGTTCTGCAGCGTTTATTGAGGGTCGCTCAGTCAGAAAGACTGACTCTACTCTTCCTCCTGGACTTCCTTTACAACACCTTAGCAGTGTTCACTTTAAATTACTTAGAGATTCTTTTCTGAACTGATAACTTCTCAATTACTTCTCAAAAGTTCTCAATGTACTAATGCCATGGATTTGTTTGCTTTTCCATTACGTACGTCATGTGTAAATAATCACGGCACACGTGTGGCAAATTTAAGCTCCGCTGGAGCGTGTAGTGTTCTGTATTTTGGTATTTTTAACCCTGAATTACAAACTGCCCTACAAAGTCAAATAACTCCATTTTCCAAAGCTTGTACATGATGTCTCTGTCACAAGAGAAAACATCCAACATTTTTATTTTCATTCATAACCCCATGACTAATTTTGTAGTTACTGTTCCGCAGAAAAGAGAAACAAGTGTATGGGTTCCTCCTTTAGTTTAGCCTGTTCTGGATGTGTGGGTCATTGCTATGGTTGCACAGACAAGGCCACGCCCATCTTCCTGACAGCTCCAAATATAATGGCCTACAGAGCCACGCCCCCTGATAACCATGGCACCCAATTTCCTGTCTCCTGATGACAATACAGAGAAGCCACACTTCCTCCAAGCTTTCGATCAGCACTGCATTCAGGAACTGAATAGAATCTATTTGGATAGCACGTTAACACCAGTCGTTTCACCAACACTACACATGAAGGTGACGTTTGTGTCCACAAATAATATGACGTTACCGTGGAGAAAAAGCGGAACGTATGGAGGCTTCGCTCGCCACGTCGTCCACGTTGCAGCTGGGCGAATTTCATGGACAAACACACTACATAACCAAGCTTGGGATTGGTTGTTACAAATAAGGCATTCCCAAGCCAATTCACTGCAAGTGATCGTGCAGTTATCTTCCAAATATCTTCCTCTTTTGAAGTCGTGGAAATTGTTGTGAAATTTTAATAGCGCCACCTGCAATACTGGAGCACTCGTACGCAAAGGCCGGTACAAAACGGCAGAGAGTCGGGGAGCTTGTGAACTCGTCAAGGTGATTTTGATCTTGTAGAGAGAAACTCGTTAGTGTGATACTTACAAAGGTCATTCTTCTTGACAGAGCAAGCCAAAGAGCATAGCTGGAACGTTTCAGAGCACTGTCTCTGGATTGCATCATCCTGCTCTGCGGGTGTGTGTGACTGTGTGTGTGTGTGTGTGTGTGTGTGTGTGTGTGTGTGTGTGTGTGTGCTTTGTTCTGGTCGAGTGGTTTGAAGGTAGCCGTGTGCAGGGTTGGACTGACTTGAGAAACTAAGGGGATTTCCCCAGAATGACATCAGCACGAAGGAATTGTGTAAAACTAGCAATATGAGCTCAGCATAAGGTCACCATGTTTCTGTTCTCCAGATCTTCACCAGTTTTGAGCGCCTTCCTTCTACATAAAGCTCACAAAGTAACACCTCAAATAATTCAGCTGTACAATAAATGTGGATGAGCTAAGTGTTTAGGTGTGTGTGCAAGTTCGGGGATCCTTACGGAGTACAGTTTGCACTTCCACTTATTAGGCATGAGCTGAGGATCAATTACTGACTATACAGTTTCCTCATTTAAAGTGTGTAGTGCAATTCAGATATGAGTAGAAACCCAGATTGTAAGCTGATGCTGGTCACAGTGTGTAATTACAGTTGGCCCTCTTTATACAAAACTGTGCTAATATTGGCTAAATGTTGGTCTAACTAAGTGCTTTTCAAACCAGTCCTCAGGAACCACACGAAACGTAGGGATGGAGCGAAAATCAGAACCATCCAGGGGTGCACTGAGGACTGGGAGTCTAATGGAGAGATGCAGCGGGTATCATTGCTGCCTCACAGCTCCAGAGTCCTTCTCAGAGTATTCTCAAATCCTGACAGTATTCTTGGGATAGGATCTGGATTCACCATGACCTTGACCAGGATAAAGCGCTTAGTGAAAATGAATGAATGGTCTAATGGAAGACATTATATTGGGTCCAAATAGGTGGTTGTGGAGGTAGAGCTGTTAACACTACAGTTATGGCTCAATGCTTAAGGCTCCAGGTTACTGACCAAAAGGTTGGGGATTCAAGAACCGACAGGTTGCCACTGTTGGGCCCTTGAGCAAGGGGCTTTAACCCTATCTGCTCCAGGTGCACTGTATCATGGCGTATCATCCCTACGCTCTGACCCCAGCTTCCCAACAAGCTGGGCTTTGAGAAAAAAGACTTTCACTGTGCTGTAAAGTATATGTGCCAAATGAAGCTTCTTCTGTCACACCCTGGAGCAAGCCATAATCGGGATAAGAGCATCGACCAAAGGAATAAATATATATGCCTGTTTGCGACCTGGAGATCTGCAGTTACCCCACCCCAATAAGAATATGTCTCTTTTAAAAATGCATCCAATTAATCATTAATCTTCAGTAATTGGTAGGTATCTTGGTAGGGCTGTGGTGGGGCCAGATCCTATTCTGGGATCACCTTGGACAGGATGCCGACGCAGAGTACCATATATCTAGTGGCAAATCACCTGGTGTTTTTTTGGGAGGTCAAAGGAAACCAGAGAACCCAAAGGGAACCCACTTGACCATGGGGAAAACATGTGAAACTCCACACAGACTGTAACTGGAGCTCATCGCAATGAAATGTTTTTTTTTTTTTCTTCTGCTATCTGATTGGTAGATAGATAGAATCAATGCTGGTCATTCCCATATCAGCAGGATGCCGAGTCACTTCTTCACCGTGCAGTGACGAATGAGATGTTTTAAGTTGGTTGACCATGAAAGCAAGTTCCAAATGTGGTGCTGCTTAACAGTTATATAATTGGAGATTACCAACATAAAAACGTACAGTCAATGCTTAAAAACAACTAAATCAACACTGTGATACAATCGCTAACCATGATCAAACGTTTAAAGGCATTTATCATGATAAGACAATGGAATATTGACACTGACTGTATGTAATATCTTATTATTATACTGCACTTCCCTGATATGACAGTGTATTTGGTTAAACTTGAGAAACGGATCCCTACCTTGCATGTTCCTGTGTTGTCCGGGCCCATTGTGAAGACCGTCATCTGTAACATGCAAACCAAACCAGGTTTCAGGTTAAAAGTTAGGTTTCACACTTTGTCATTAAGAAGATGAGGGAAAGAAATAACACTAGCAATATTAAAGTAACATTTACACAAGAGCTAGCATTTAGTAAAGCAGATTTGACCTCTAATAATTGAAATTTCTCCAGCTGGAAATTTGGAAATAAAATAATTATTTGATAAAATATCGTGCGCGCGGCAGTCGAGCCATTTCAAGAAATTCTTTATTGCAGACCTCAGGCATGGCCGTGTCGGAGAAACTAGTGCTAAAACTTTTCAAGCAGTGATCTGAATGGTGACTTTTCCTACTGCGTTGAAAGCTTGCATACCTTTTCGCTAAGAGGTTTATTATTATTATTATTAACTTAATGTTCTCTACTTCACTCTGCCTTGAAAATACCTCTGGGACGGTCATGTGACACATCTCTGTGCTTTTTCGAGGCCTCTGACTGACTGAATTGAAGATGGATGTTGAGAGAAAATAGAAAATATTACAGTGCTTATGTTTTTGAGATTCCATGCGTTCCCATATTTCAATTTCACTTTAAAAAAACAAACCTAGAAAAACTGGTGTGTGCTTTTTTGCCTGCCACACACCAAATTTCTACTTCACATAGCCATGTATAACTGCAACAGAATTGTCGCATGTATACATTAGGAGTTAATGATTTATTAGCAATTGATTATTGGCGTGCCTACTACTGGTGTGTCAGTTTCAGTTTGCACAAAATAAGTTCATTTGAATGAATTTACAGGTTGTGAAATCATAGTTTGTGTGAATTGTACCATCACTGAGTCATGTATCATGGGGTTAACTCAGTTAAATGTAAATACACGTTCTGTAATTTTGATTCACCAATCAGAGTGGCAGAAACACTGAGCCTGAGCAGGCTACAACATAGATTCCTACAGTAATGATCACATACACGGAAGTCATCAGTAAGAATGATGTTATTTTTCGACCTCTAGCTACAAAGTAGGGGGAGAGAAAAAAACACTGATGCCTCCAGGTTCCATCTTTTGTTAGCAACAATATACAATGGAGGAAATAAGTATTGGATGCGTGCAATATCATTTCCAATATAATAAAAATATTTATAAAATATATTTATAAATATATTTCCAATGAGACTATTTACATGAACTTTTCACCAGACTTTGGTATTAACTCAAGAAATCCCCACATATAAAGAAATCCAAACATTAAAGTCCATAAATGTTTCACAACAGTAAGGTTGCAAAGGTCTTGGGAGAGCTCTTTGCTTTTACCCATCATGAGATGTTTCTTGTGTGATATCTTGGTACGGAAAAGCCTTTTTATAGACCATCAATTTACTAACCCAGCTGATATAAATTTGCACCGATAAGGGGTATAATTACCTACGGATTTCAGCTGGTTCCTTGCCTTACCTTGCCTTGGAGAACTGCTTTTTCTTAGCGTGTTCAATACTTTTTTCTCGTGTCATTCCACTTTATTACACATAACTTTATTTATGGACTTTAACATTGTGATTTCTTTATATTTGCTGATTTCTTGAGTTAATACTGATGTCCAGTGAAAATTTCATGTGAATAACCTCACTGGAAATATATTTACTGAAAAAAATTTTTGACACGGTCGAGACTTATTTCCCCCGCTGTTAAATAATAATAATGAGTGATGTATACTTTCCTCCTCAAAACAAAAACACTTTGTCTAATACAAAATACTAGCAAATACTAGTACATACAGTATAACTCATTAAAAATCAAAGAAGTGCTTTTATGTTTACTGTTGAGGATGTGAGCAGCTATGCCGAAGCTGCGTTAGCGCCATGTCGTAATTACCATAATTCTGAAATTCCCGACTTGTAAAAAGCATTCAAAAAACTCGTAAAAAACTTGGGATTTTCTGAGAGCTTTGATGATGCAGCTAGCACAATATTGGATAACCATCTAATGTCGCATGATTCCAAGTCCGAGGACGTGAACAGCTCCGAGTAGATCGTCCGGGTTGTTATCTAGTGATTACGGTAATTCCGACACGACATGAACGCAGCTGGATTTGTCGTCTCGTGCTGAACTCAAGGTTCCCGAAGTAGTAATTCCGAACTGAGGGGACGTTTTCTTCGGTCTGAGTTGCTGTACGAGTTTTAGTTGGACGGAGCAGTAGTACGGATGGCCAAACCAACTCGATTACTCGAATGTGGCAACAACGAGCAATCATGAAAAAGCAGTAAACGCAAGTAGAAACGTTCATTTAACGTTTTTAATCTTCATCAAGTCCAAATCAAAGGAAAGACTCCAGAGAGTACTGAACACAATTGAAATCCTTATACAGCGGCAATCGGAAATTGAAACGCTCAGGATTATTGCGGCATCTTTCACACCACAGAACACCGTTTGGGTAGCAGACGGAAAACGGACGTCTTTTTCTAATTAGAGAAAGTGTTGAACTTGTGAAATTTAAGAGCAAGACCCGTGACAATAAAAAAACGAGCTGCAGAAAGGAGTCTCCTCCGGGGCCGGGGCCAGGGCTGGGGCCGGGGCCGCTTCTGCGCATTTTAACATGTTACTGAGAGTGTGAAGTCTCTCTCAGAGGAGCTGCCAACAGCAAGTGTGCTGTGGGAGACCGGTGTGTGTGTGTGCGTGTGTGTGTGTGTGTGAAGTAAGGAAAAATGAAGCAAAAGAAAAGAAAATGGTGGTGGAAAGAAACTATGGGTGATATGATGCTATACTATCGTTATGGGATAGTATATATATGGGATGCTATACAGTAGCCAAAATACGGATTAATATCGGATTATTGTTGTCCAAGTAAACGTACAGAGAGAGAGAAGATAAGACAAAAGGAAGACATATAAAGCCAGAGACAGAGGGAGATAGAGACAGACAGGACAGAAAGACAAGAGAGAGAGAGAGAGAGAGAGAGAGACAGGACACAGTGTTCCTCACACTTACCCATGTTTACTGTCATCATCAGGAAGTGGCCGCGTTGAACTCGAGCTGCGGCGCTCGACTCCTTCGGGCAAACACAGACGCTTCAACCTGACAACAACACAGACAACAACTTCAGACCACTGTTAACACACACACACACACACACACATACACACACACATACACTGTACCTTCCATCATCATAAATACATTCCATCCTTCCATTGACATTTTATAAATAAATAAATAAATAACAACAACATCAAAAATCTGTTTTCGTTGTAGGGACCAGCCAAATGTCCTCACAAAACTGTCTCGCGCACACACACACACACACACACACACTCATGCCTCCACGCCCTGCACTAAGAGTTATATTACCCACAGCCGTCTTTACCACTTCTGCTTATGTTTAACATCAGCATTACAGCACACACACTCACACACACACTCACACACTCGATGTAAATTAACATGACAGGAAACACCCCTCGCTGCTTTTCTACACGCCAACTGATCATATTTACTTAAGCGTACGCTCTAAAGCCTCTCTCACTTCTGATGTGTATGAAAACATTGACCTCCTTCATTCGCACCAGTCGTTTATTCAGCCACATTCGCTCCAGTCGTTTATTCGGTCGTTTATTCAGCCACATTTGCTCCAGTCGTTTATTCAGCCACATTCGCTCCAGTCGTTTATTCGTCGTTTATTCGGCCACATTCGCTCCAGTCGTTTATTCAGCCACATTCGCTCCAGTCGTTTATTCGTCATTTATTCAGCCACATTCGCTCCAGTCGTTTATTCAGCCACATTCGCTCCAGTCGTTTATTCAGCCACATTCGCTCCAGTCATTTATTCAGCCACATTCGCTTCAGTCGTTTATCCGGCCACATTCGCTCCAGTCGTTTATTTGGCCACATTCGCTCCAGTCGTTTATTCGGCCACATTCGCTTCAGACGTTTATTCAGCCACATTCGCCCCAGTCGTTTATTCAGCCACACTCGCTCCTGTCGTTTATTCAGCCACATTCGCTTCAGTCGTTTATTCGGCCACATTCGCTCCAGTCATTTATTGGCCACATTCGCGCCAGTCGTTTATTCAGCCACACTCGCTCCTGTCGTTTATTCAGCCACATTCGCTCCAGTCATTTATTCAGCCACATTCGCTCCAGTCGTTTATTCGGCCACATTCGCTCCAGTCGTTTATTCGGCCACATTCGCTCCAGTCGTTTATGGATAAAGATGGAGCGGGAGACTGAAGACAGTGGAAGATAGAGATGAAGAAAGTGCGAGAGAGAGAAAGATAAAGGGAAAGAGAAATTAACAAGGAGAACAGGGAGTACATAGAGGACAACAGGGGGAAAAGAAAGAAGAAGACAGAAGAAGACAGAGGGGAAAAAGATGAAGATAAACAGATAAAGATAGATGGCGTGAGAAATATTCAAAAACGTTCTCTTAATTAATAATTAATTAATAATTCTGGACTCATCTTAAATCAAGTTCCGGTAATACACTTCAAAACGAAGCCCTTAAAACCCAAGAGCCCTAAAACCAGTCCCCTCCGTCAGCTCTGAAACACACAAACCCACCAACATCTAGCCATCGGTTTCAGACCAAATGAGAATAAACCAGATCATAAAAACCAGTAAAAATGCATATCTGGCAGTAAAAAGTGAAAGTAAAAACCAAAGTAGACAAGAACGTTATCGAGGTCTAAAGAGAAAATGGCAGAATACGTCTTCAGCGTCGGAGATACAGAACAGAGACAGATCCTTACACACTCCAGGCTCAGTGATCACGGCCTAGCCACAGAGGAAGGCAGACACAAAAAAACATGGCTTATGGAGAAAGAAAGAGAGCGCTGTGACTGTAAGACAGGTGAGGGTGAGACACACGCACACTTTCTCCTGTATTGTAAAGCCTTTCATAACACAAGAAAAATCACATCTCACTGGACAATCGTACACACTCGACATATTTACTCTATTTCTAATTTACCTCATCGTATTTGATTTTATTTTACTGCATTAATGGACATAATTAATGTAACCTTTATAATTTTGTCGTACACTGGCACCTTGCATTTTATCCCTTTATTTATATATTTATGTAAATGTAAATGTATATATTTGTATTGACTTATTTCTGTAATTATTACTATTTTTTATTCTATTTTTATTATTGTTCCTATTATCCGTTTTTTTTCTTTTCTTTTCTTTTATTATTATCATTATTATTATTACAGTTTTTTTATTCTCCTTTCTTATCTATATTGATGCTTTGGCAATATTGTATGTAAATAGTCATGTCAAGTACTTTGAATTGAATTGGATTAGACTGAATAGAATGGAGGGAGAGCTGAAGACAGAGAGAAAGACAAGAGGGAAACAGAGAGGAGGAGACATGCGGGGAGAGTCGAGGAAGACAGGCTGGGAGACAGCGGAAGAAGGGATGAGAAGAGCAGATAGGATAGAAGAAGAGAGAAAGAGATTTAGAGAGAAACGATGATGGAAAGAAAGAGACAGAGAAGAAGATGGAGAGATGAGAGGGGGTGGGGGGGAGAGAGAGAGAGCGAGGCAGGGAAAAAGTACACGCTCTGTCAGACAGAGACAGAGAAGGAGGCGTGTGAGCGTGTGGAGGAGTGAGAGTGTATGTATGTGAGGGAGTGTGATGGAGGAGAGAGAGAGTGTGTGTGTGTGTGTGTGTGTGTGTGAGGGAATGTGAATGAGGAGAGAGAGTGTGAGAGAGTGAAACACTCGTCTGATATAACAGCGTTGCAGTAAGACACAGTGAAGATGCTCAGTGTCAGTGAGACAGTGTTTACATCTGGTCATGTGACCTTTTCCGGGAAGCCGTTCGTGACCGTATTAGAGATAACAGCAGTTTATCAGTTTTATGGACATGAAATTACACTCATGAGCAACTCTGACCTTTAGCACAACACACAGGTTCTGTAATGTTAAAGATCAACTCGAACCTGTGTTTAAACCAGTTTACAGCAATACTATTCCAGTTTATTTTTTAACAGCTACGTTTCACCGTCAATAAAAATCTCCTGTTTTATATCACTGCTTCAGTACAGAACAGGACCGTGCCATTATTTTATTCCTGGATGACACATTATTGCATATATGTACATATATATATATATATATATATATATATATATATATATATATATATATTCATTTTTGTTTTTTTGTCCTGGAAAGAGCTGCGTATGTCTACGCCAAATTCGTCTTAAATTATTAACCCCCCCCCATATTATTGAGCAATAATATGACCTTTGACCTGTGGGGGTTAAGAGAGAATTGCAAAACTGGCATTCAGAAATGACAATTGTATAATCAAATGTCTAATAAAAGAGTTGTATAATAATTATTAGGGATGAGCATGGACTTAAAACTACATCACGATATTTTCTGGTCTTTATTGCGATAACGATATCAGTGACAATATAAATATAGTACCATTCACCACTGTTTTCGGCTACAAGTGATAGCTGTGATTTTGAGAGCCTCAGAAACACAAACACTGTATATTTTTTAAGTGAAATAGAAATATAAAGAAAATTCCTATCAATATACACAATACAAATTAAACAGTTACATTGCTAGCGATATACTGCACTGTAAAACCGGTTTTGTTATATTTAAGTGTATTTGGCTTAAAGAAATTAATTTATCAACTTAAAAAATTTTGAGGTAAATAGTTCCCTCAAATTTTTTGAGTTAAATGAACTTATCCGGTTTACAATGTGTATGAGTAATGCAAAATCGATCAAACTCTGCATTGATCGGACGAACTTGTAAGTTTGCAAAATTACCGCAGGTTTTCCGCAGGTCTGGGCCAAGACGCGTCGTCTGACGTCATCAAAAAGCGCATGGAGTCAAAGCCCTCTTCGATTCACGTGCGTTGAACATGAGAGCAGCTAAAAGGTCTTGTTTACACACATTGACAAACATTGCGAAAGGCCACACAAAACAATTTCGTGCGATCATGAGTCCGCCTATTCAAGTAGTTTCAAGTAGCCTGTAAGTCCTCCAGAGTCACTGTTACTTTGTTATTAACAGCGTCCAGATATTGAGCCAAAAAGCCCATATACACAGACACATCGACAAACATTCACACACAGACACACACACACAACCAAACAGGCAAGTAAACACACATATACACACATAAACTCCCCCGCCTAGACCACTGGAGTCTTACGCTCGAGATTATGTGAAATTATCTGGCATGAAATGAAAGGCAAAGAGACTCCAGAGGACGACATTAGTTTCTCTGAGGGGGTCGAGTCTGATGCCGCTGCGACGTGTTGGACGAGATTTCAAAGGTCACGTTGGAAAAATGGAGGTAAGGGAATGTGTGTGCATGTGTGTTCCCAGTTAGCACATCTGTTTACTGAAGTGTGTTGGGAAACAGAGTCATAAGGCCACCCACCTCTTCAGCCTACAAGGAAAAATGGATACATTCACATACAAAATCTGAAGTGGAACGAATCCTGAGTGTTACACAGATCTGATTTCTACAGTTAGAGCTTTGTTCGGTCAAAAATCTGATCTTTCGAAATTAGATTTAAGCCACGTATGGATGCACACTGGACGTTGTACTGAGAACGCGATGAGAACCTTTAGATTGGGTTCCCTTCGTCTGAGATTAATCACCGTCTTCATCCCGTGTTGTGTTAATAATAACTGCGGATCAGCATAACGATGCACGTAGCCTTTTTACGCCTTGTCACGTCGATCAAGAACCAGAGATCGATACTCAAGAGCGTGTCAAATGAACACAAATCAACGGCAATATTCTATTCATTTGACCGCAAACACCATTTAAAAGCGTGATAAAACAGCCTACAATCCATGCACACGTTATTTTTAATTTCGCAACCTCGATTTATTGCGTCGGAGCACGATATAAAAAAATCGAACAAACTGCAAAATAATAATGAGTCTTTATTGGCCATTACAGCACAGTGAAATTCTTTTCTTCGCATACCCCAGCATGTTAGGAGGTTGGGGTCAGACATGATACAGCACCCCTGGAGCAGAGAGGGTTAAGGGCCTTGCTCAAGGGCCCAACAGTGGCAGCTTGGCAGTGCTGGGGCTTGAACCCCCGACCTTCCAATCAGTAACCAGAGCCTTAACCACCCCTCCAGCGCTGCCCCAGCCCTGCCCCAGCCCCAAATAGGATGTACTGGATCAAGTGCAAGTAGCTTCTGAATAATGATAATTATTATTATTATTGTTATTAGTAGTAGTAGTGATTTTTTCATACAATTTAATATAAAAAGGCCTCTTAATTTTATAGTACATTGGATTATATTTGACACGTTATTTCCGTCTTTAGTCTGCATTTTGTATCCCTGATATTTTTTCA
The DNA here is from genome assembly GCF_023375685.1 of Ictalurus furcatus. Taxonomy (NCBI): domain Eukaryota; kingdom Metazoa; phylum Chordata; class Actinopteri; order Siluriformes; family Ictaluridae; genus Ictalurus; species Ictalurus furcatus. The sequence goes on along the minus strand of NC_071277.1, from coordinate 5,916,201 downwards.
GGATTAAAGGCAAGGGTGGTGAAGTACACGTGAAGCCAACCAATCACTTCTTTGCTCATGCTGTATCACAGGGCAGCGTAACACACTCTGAGGAAAGTCTCTAGTATCTGCCCCCTTCCGCATACATGAACTCACAGATTCTCACTACTGGCTTGGCTTGTGTCGCAGTGATTGACAGTGGTGAGAGAGTACACCGTCCTTCCCACCCAGACAGCACGGTCAATTTAGGCCCCTTGGCTCCCGGACATCTTATCAAGGTTATTGCCATTCCAAACATGACTGTGAACTATTAAGGCAGAGTCTCGACAGCATTTGTGAGCCAAAGATAAATGTAGGCAGTAAGTAATCAGAGCAGTGAACTGTCTGAATTACAGATGCTAAAAGGAATGCTTCAAATGACCTGTTGACTCACATAGTTTAAGTCACAAATAGTGCAAAAACTCCCTAATTACTACAATTCTGGCTCAATGAGGATCTAAAAAAAACCCTCTAAACCCTCCTCAAGCCCTCCTAAATGCCTCCTTTCTTCTGACTGAAAATGTCAGTTTAGTGTCTTGTTTATGTGTTTGTGCTTCTCCAGAACCAGTCATCACAGAAAAATGCCTTGACCGAGGCACAAATTGTTTGCTGTGATTTTTCCACAGACCATGCCCAGACCAGCACGAGAAAGCATGAACATGACACAGCCTTAGGCACAAAAAAGCAATTATAGATCAACAAACTCGCATAAAACACTTCAGAAAAATCAGTCTCTGAATCAAGGGGCGTTACAATAGTGCATTAGTTCAAGTGAAGCTTGTCAAATGAGACAAGAGGGGAAGCCGTATTAAGTCCTTATGTATAGTTTTGATCGATTTCTGAGAGAGAGAGAAAAAAACTGTAAATATCATTCCTGGAATTTCTAGAATGATATTCTGGGTCGTTCAGTTATAATTCACACACGCTGGCCTACATGCAAACACACACAATTTCCTTGTGATCACCATTAGCATGTTAAGAAGTGCTGACCAGACAGGTGGCCTTCCAAACATGGTGACACACACACACATACAAAACTCCCTGAAGTCTTTTCTCCTTGCTGTGTCTGGCACCAGGTACACACTCCGTGGCCCATCTGTTCTGCTACTCTACCAGCATGTGAGTTACACACACACACACACACACACACACAATTTACACTAATAACATATATCACAGAACAATAACTTTAGAGAGTACCTACAGTACCTTTTCCCTTTTTCAATTTGGAAATATTTCAAATAAACGACTATAGAGTATATCCTGTGATTGGTCAAAAGAATCGGTCATCCCTAGACTTACTTTCAAGACAGATTTGCAGAGAAATAGCAATGAAACACTGACCTACTCCACCTTGCAAAAACCGGGAAATCTGGATATTCCACCAAAAAGATCAGATATTCGTGATTTTTTCGTGATTTTTCCTTGAACATGAAAAACTAGTGAAGATGTAATGACAAAAAGGGGATGTGTGTTTCCCAATCTTTTCTGTAACGTCTCAGAAGAGTCGACTTGACATCAGGCCAGCTGTTACATTACACTCTTACATGCGTCAATAACCTCCCTTTTAATCACACCGGAACCTCCAGAAATCGCCATGGGGGTCGCTGGTCATTAAAGACCTTGAGCAATCTGTCAATTTTCCTCCACACTCACCGTCAGAGAGAGAGAGAGAGAGAGACTTGGAGAAGGAAGACCCTCGTTCTGTATTACCTCACCTCCCGGGTGAGCTCAGTCACAAAAGCGTGCCAAAAAGAAAAAAGACGCTCTCCAAATGTGAGGGTGATAACATCGTGGTGATGCCGTTCCTACGGCAAGTAAACTCTAAAGGTCAACGGCTGAGCAAAAACAGCAGGCTTCTTCTATTGTTCACAATACCGTGACTCATGGGCTGCAGTGGGGCCCAGGGATTTCTGGGAAGTGAGAAGAGATCGAAAACTCCCCTCTACCAGCAATGAAGGACTCAGGAGGAGAAAAGATGAAGAGAGACCACCAGGTCCTTAATTGTAAAACAAAGCAGAATGACTAACCAAAGATAATAATAATAATAAGTTTCATTTTTAGTAGCCTACAGTCTTAGCTAAAAAGCTCCTCAAAGGTTCCTTGTATGGTTAAAGGTTTTAGCTCTCTAAAGTAGTTGTACTTTGTTGTATATTTATAAATGATAGGTGAATAAACATTAGACTTTCACTAGATACAGTACGATTTCAATTGCAATTGATAAGTTAAGGATTAGTTATTTGGCAATACCACTGAATCTGCTACGATATGCTATGATTCAATTTAGTAGCCGCTGTCTGATATTTGTCCAACTTTGTTCATTATCATTCCTGAATGATAATGGTGTAGAGGAAGACTATTTGGCATAGAGGAGGACTACTAAAGTATAAGATTTACGGACAAATCTATGGAAACTCATTTCCGCCACTGAGAAAATGTTTTTTAAATGTAATTGCAACTTTTTTTCTCACAATTCTGACTTTTTTCTCACAATTATGAGTTCATATTGCACAATTCTGACTTTTTTCTCACACATTTTGAGTTAACATCTCATATTTCTGACTTTTTTTTCCTCAAAATTGAGTTTGTATCTCACAATTCTGACTTTTTTTCCTCAAAATTTAGTTTATATCTCACAATTCTGACTTTTTTCCTCACAATTGTGAGTTTAAATCTCACAATTTTGACTTGTGTTTCTCACAATCATGAGTTTAAATCTCACAATTCTGACTTTTTTTCTCACGATTCTGAGGTAACATCTCACAATTCTGACTTTTTTCTCATGATTCTGAGGTAACATCTCACAATTCTGAGGTAACATCTCACAATTCTGACTTTTTTCCCTCGCAATTCTGAGGTAACATCACAATTCTGACTTTTTTTCACAAATGCGAATTTATTCTGACTTTTTTTCCTCACAATTTTGCGTTAACATCTCACATATCTTTCTGAGTTTAAATCTCACAATTCTGACTTTTTTTACTCACAATTTAGACAACCACTTGATACAGTACCTGAAATGTGACTAACTTCAGGTAACGAGCATACGCTAGCATCTGCTGTTCCTTGTCTTGACTAGCTGAGGAGTGTTGTTCTTATATAACCTACTTATAGAGAATGATTGATGCTTTGTCGGTGCGTTCTTTGTAACTCATTAATGTCAAGTGGACGTCTAAATTGCAAGAAAAAAGTAAAAATTGTGCGAGATGAGCTCAGACAGATATGTGAAATGTTAACTTAAAATTGCGTGGAAAAAAGACAGAATTGCAAGATATAAAGTCACAATTGTGAGAATTGAAGGTGGGAAAGCTGTTGAGTGTGTGTCAAAGAAGCAATGTTTCCTCTAACAAGTGACTAATAACAGGGTAGGAAATTTCGACCACACAACAGGTGAAGTGAGAACTGAAAGTTGAATTCACAGTCAGACAAAGTGTCTTCTGTTCTATTACAGGTTTTTATCTATGACACACACACACACACACACACACAGACACACATAAGCACGTATGCTGACGCAAATGAAACATGATCTATTTATAGAGCAGCTTAAACGCTGCACAAGCAGACCTCAGGACTCAAAGAACACAACAAGGGGGTACGCTCAAAACAGCAATCGGATGAAATCATTCTGTCTCCCAAATGATTAATTGTTTGTAGTAATAAAAGAGAACAAGTATATATATATTCACAATCCTTTTTTTGCCTGTCATCATTAACAGGTAAAAAAAACATTTCGATTAGGGTACTTCAACAACACTCTTACAGATAATGTAAGTAATGCATGTCCAAGCTGAGAAGTCGAGACGAATGTTGTTCAAGGACCAAACAGTTACCTGGGACTGGAACTCAAAACCTTCATCACTAGGACCAAAACCTAACCACTGGTACACCTGCGTCCACTAGTTCAAAAGAAATTATGTGACAAATAAAGGACCGATAATTAAGCATCCACTTGCAAGTAGCATGAAGAAAAATCCAGCAAAACTAAACTTTATGCTAATGAGCATGTACACCACACATCTCACCACACAAGTCTTTTAGATGATTTCTAAACATGCTAGAATAGCTCCTACTTTGTAAAGTTGTTTTTTTAAAATAATATCTACGCACTACGTAAGTAACTTGCTTGTATTTCCCCGTATTTCCCCTTCGCTCAGCTCACATAGTAGCCTCAGAAACTACGCTGCAGTCTTCCGCAGTCTTCCGTGCAAGTTTGTTTACGTTGCCGCATGTGTTTTGTTTTGGTTCATGTCTTGTCTCCTCAAATGTCATGTCATTGGTTGTCTCCCTGGTGTGTCTTGATTACTCGCACCTGTTTTCAGTTTGCCCATTAATTAGTTTGTGATTTTAAGCCTTACTGTAGTGGGGTGAGGTAATGCTGAGTGTTTAGGTACCTGACTTTACCAAGACGTTTATTCTGTGCTGTGATGTTCTGGTTCTTGATCTCGTTCTGTCCAACTTTGAGTCACGTTCTGGAATTGTCTGCCAGCTCTTTTTGATAGGAATCAATAAACAATTATTATTACTGTTTACTATTACTGTTACCACCCTGAAGTTGAATCTTTTCTTGTAACAGCACATCCCGAAGTGTTTAATTCCTCTTATATCACAGCAAGTTGACAACGATTAAATTTTTTATTTTGAAAAAATTCAAAAAATGACATACTTTTTATCCATTTATAGTTACATATGCAAACTGGGTCCTGAAGACTTCGCCATGGCGGAAAACCTACTGACTGTAACAAAGCGCTGACACTGATGACTCCTTCCCTACAGTACATGTTAAATAAACATCTCTTCAACATGTCAACACTTATACATTATTCGTCATTAAATGGGAGGCTGTGGATCAGGTGGTAGAGCGGGTTGTCCACTACTCGTAGGTTTGGCGGTTCGATTCCTGGCCCACGTGACTCCACATACTGAAGTGTCCTTGGGCAAGACACTGAACCCCAAGTTGCTCCCGATGGCAAGTTAGTGCCTTGCAGGGCAGCTCTGCTACCATTGGTGTGTGAGCATGTGTGTGAATGGGTGAATGAGACACAGTGTAAAGCGCTTTGGATAAAAGTGCGCCATTTAAATGACAACACATTTTTTAAAAACTTTTTGTGCATCTACCATACACGTCATAGCAAGCTGTTACTATAGAAACAATAAGATATTAAAACAAGCACATTAATATAAATCTGTGATTGCCTTTGCCAGACCTACTGTCCGAGTTGCTTTTATAGAAAATTTATCGATCAGATTCGAGAACTCTGTGGTATAAAATATATTTTTTTTAAAAACAGCCTGAGAAATTGTAATTTTATTAGGTTTCCCCTCAAATCATGAAGACTATCATCACACACAGAAGATTTTAGTTCACTTCCTACCAAGGGCCAAATACCTGCAGTGAAATATTTCTTTAACCCGAGCCGGTCCGCCATGCAGACCATAATCAGAGGATTTCCTCCAGCCTCATTAAAGTTGAGAACTGACAATGTCCACAGATCAGGACCAAATTAGATAAGAGACTCCTGATTGCAATTTGAGCTCTCATTATCCAAGTAAACAATTCCAAACTCATGTTCATCTCAACGCCTATTATCCATCCTCGTGTATGAGCGACTAACAAGGGATCTTGTCTGTTCCATTTTTGGTAACGTTTACTCCTCGTCTAATTATTCGGTTTAGTAAAGCTAATGAGGTCATGCGCTAAAAAAAGTGTTTCATTGTTCTGTGTTGAATGTTTGACAGCATCCTTTCTATTTTGGTCGCATTCAAGCTAATGGGAATCCTGATTCTGATCTGCGCTGGTTTTATTAAACTTAAACAGAGTTGTTTGATTCTATAGAACTGAAATCTGAAATCGTATGACCAGAATGATACACAGGATGATAACTGTCCAAGACCACATTACAGATATTTTATACATCATTGTGCATATTAACAGCTTTGATGACTTTGATGAAGTTGCAGTGGTTTAGCAGTTATATGGTACTCTTTGACTGACCACAGACTATTTGTATTAGCATGAGGACATTTTTTTGGTTTTTCGACAGACACTTCAAAGCCTTTCTGTAAGTCCCTCTGCATAAAAGCATCTGCAAAATGCTGCAAATATAAATGTACATGCAGGCTTTTACTCTTTTGAGGAAACATTTTACTGGCATTTTGATTGGTTTTTACCAACTAATGAAAAAATAAATGAAGGCTTTATGCTGGAAAGTGACAATACTCTTCCTTCATTCAATTTCAACAAAAAGCAGACAGTGTTTTAAGCAAGTGCAACCAAGAGTTCAAAGGTCATCATATTGGCCATCAGCTTTGACTAACATTTCCTGCTTCAATAGGAAGACTATACATCTTGACAGATAATCAGGTGGCCCATTGGTTAACCCTTTGGGCTAGTGATCAGATTGTGAGTCCAAATCCTACCATCACCAAGCTGCAAACGTTGGGCCCTTAACTAGAGTCTAGGTCTTGGACTTGAGTCCAGGTCTTGACGCATTTTTTTTTTGTATTGAATTGAACTTGCTTCGGCCTTGGGTATTAGTCTCTCTAAGTAAGTTTCGTGTAGTCTTTTTCTTTTTGCATGCACAAATGAAGGCTTGGCCTTTGAAAATGATTTCATGGTTTTCGGTCTCCGTCTCTGGACTTTTGGACCCCCTTAAAACTCAATCTTGTCTAATCCTGGTTTTGTACTTGACAATGGTGGTCTTGAGTCCAACAGTCTTGAGTCTCATAAGGTCATAAGACATAATAAGGTCTTGAGTCCCTTATCTCTTCAACTGTTTAGTTTTATCCCGTCTCAACTGTAAGCCACTTTGAATAAAAGCATCATCCAGCTATCTAATAATTTATCACCACAATAGGTAACAACAAATATAACCTGTGCATGTTGTCCAAATGTGGCCTAATATGCAAAACGTATGGGTGCACATTGCCATTTGAATAGGGAAATGGTTTTGTGTCTTAATAGGGGACTTTGTAGTTATATTTCCTTTAGTTGGACTTACAACGGTGATGAAAATAGGTCTGCTGAAAGAAAAAGTTATGGCTTCTCAAATTTGGACCCTCATCTGGTATTGGTTTTGTCATCTGGCCTCCGCTCAGAGTTAATGAAATAGTCCTGGTTTCACCATCAATTACACTGATATGGCAAAATGTTAAGACAGACACCTTTTCCACAGCAACTTACAGTTGAGACAGGATACAACCGAGCACTTAAAGGTGAATGGTCTTGCCAAAGGACTCTGGGATTTAGGGACCTTTTGATTGTAGGCCAAAGCCTTAACCACTTGTGAAAGTACTGAATTGAAAATCTGACCATGGAATTGAACTTGCATGCCAAAAAACATCAAGTTGTCTTTAAGTTCAAATCATCTTATATTCATCTAGTGAATGGTTTTGGCTTTGGTTATAAGATTTTGCCTTCAAAAACACGTTTTTATACACGTCCCCATGCACAAGAAATCAAAACCTCCCATTTCCATCTTGTTCTGACATCTCATAAGTGTTCCACCATTAGGTTTCTAGCAACTCATTCATCTGTGGGTGTTTTCCGCTCGGCAGTAGACATCTCTCATGCTGTGGGTTGGCCAGTAGACCTGTGCACCGTGTGTGGGCCGAGCAGGAACGACTTATTACAGAGGAAGGGTGTGTGGTTGCCTACACCGCTGTATAAATGACTCATTACAGCTGCTTTTAGGCGACGAGATAATGGACTGAATAAAATGAAGGGCCAAGGTTCAGTATGCACCTTCTGGAAAACTGAGTTGTAGAACTTGAGTTTACGAGCCACAACAATTGCAATCCGGCAAAAACTCAAAGACCTAGATCACTGGAGTACACACACAAGCGATGTCCAAGTGCAAACCACGGAAAAGGACTGGCACATTATATCCCAACAGCTTTTGTGGTTAATGACTCATGAAGGTCCAAGGTGGCGCAAGTCAAAGGTACACCCATCACTTCTGACATTCTTGACAAATCCAATCTGGGACAGGAAATAGATATAGACTGCATATAAATCTGATTTTTGGATGTGAATAACATAGTTATACAGTCCTAACTGTTAATAACTGTTATAGCTATAGCACACACACTCCTACAACTTTCTACAACTCTATAAAGCACAGGCATTGAAACAGACTTCTCTCGGTCTTGGAGACGTTTTCTGTATTGACTTGTCTCAGACTTATTGGTATTTGTAGTTGGACTTGCTTCAGTCTTGGGCACTGGTCTTGCTAAATAAGGTCTTGGTCTTGATTGATTGTTTTTTCTTTTCATATGCACAAAATTTCTGACAAGAACAAATTCCATCTTTTAACAGTGGTGCAACACACAAATGAAGGGGTGGTCTTGGTCTTGATTCGGTCACACTTTCATTTGAACTTGTCACCCTTAAGACTCAGTCTCGTCTCAATCTCAGTTAGTCCTGGTCTTGGACTTAGAAGAAGGAGACTTTATCGTCACATATACATTACAACAAGCTTGTTAGGAAGCTGGGGACAGACGTGATACGGCGCCTCCGGAGCAGATCGGGTTAAGGGTCTTGCACGAGGGGCCAACAGTGGCAGCTTGGTGGTGTTGGGACGTGAACCCCTGACCTTCTGATCAGTAACCCAGAGCCTTTTCTTGACAATAGCAGTCTTCACGACAACACTACTACAAATGAGTAAAATGAACTTTCTGCAACTATACATTGAAAATGTAATCACTGCATTGGTTTGCACCAATTATTCCTCATTTTTAATGTTAGAAATCAATTTTTTGAGGGTTGTTTGTATGTAAAAATTGGAATAGAGCCTTGGAAACAAAACTTGGGTGGAGGTTCAAGAGTTAAAATTCTGAAAAGGAAAATAATGTTGGCTAATAGTTTGACACACTGTCTATTTCACATTGGCATTTTAGGTTTACAAGATTATCTTAAAAGTGCACTACAAATATCTGTGATTGTTTTATAGTGTATACCTCCAACAACCATGCCACTCTTTTTTGTTGTTGTTGTTGTTTGACTTGCAATGAAACTCAGATGTAATTGTATCAGACTGAGTGTCTCGTGCCAACTCAGATGAACTTGACAAATTGTGCACACTTTTCCATCTTTCTGCATGGACTCTATAAGCGCGTCCTCCTCCACCAACTCACCTTATGTGTCTATTTTCATCCTGTGAAGGAAAAAAACGCTGGATCGGTCAAAAAGTAACAGGTCTCTAGAGGAAAAATACAAGAGGATTAGTGTAAAAAAAATCCACTGGAACAGTAAAGATCCGGAAACTGCGCGCGTGAGCTGCGAGAAAATCCAATCCAACCTTCTTTTTTAAAATCTCCTCCAGGTAATCCAAAAAAAAAGAAGAAAAATCTGAGTGTTCTGAATAAAAACAAAAAAAGTTGCACACACAAAACCTTCAAAAGCAAAGTTTCCTCTCCTGACTCCTGCTTCTCTGACTATATGATTTGGACTGCGAGTATTTTTTTTTTCCACCGAGTCTGATGTCAGCAATAACGTGAGCGGCAGGAAACTCTAGGTCTAATCTCAGACAGTCACTTAGTGAGCGTCTAGTGCACTAGGTAGGGTGGATAATCCATTATTTGGAGAGCTATGTAGTGAACCTGTGTATGGATCAGGGAGTTGTTTGGAAGTGAAGCTGCTGGTTTAGGGGAATATTTCGGTGTGTTTGGCGCCCTCTGCTGGATAAACAAAACGATCCCCTCCATCCATCCATCCATCCATTTTCTATACTGTTTATCCTACTGGGTCACGGGGAACCTGGAGCGTATCCTAGGGCAGGGGTTCCCAAACTTTTCCAGGGCAAGGCCCCCCAAATGGCATTAACATTTGACCGAGGCCCCCCTTTTGCAAGATGTCTTTAAAACACATTAAAAATACAGACTTCTGAATATATCCCCCTTTTTTTATTATTAATAATAACATCTTACATCTTTACATTACATTACATTAGGTATTGAGTGTGTGAGTGTGTGTGTGTGTGTGTGTGGTTGTCAGAGTGAGAAAGAGAAAACATACTAGTGGGAGGGATGGGCACACCAAATTGTTGAGGCCCCCCGGGCGCCCCCTGGTGGCCCCCAAGGAGGCCGCGGCCCCCACTTTGAAAACCACTGTCCTAGGGAGCATTGGGCACAAGGCGGGGTACACCCTGGACAGGGTGCCAATCCATCGGAGGGTCACAATCACACACACATTCACACACCCATTCATACACTACAGACACTTTGGACATGCCAATCAGCCTACAATGCATGTCTTTGGTCTGGGGGAGGAAACCGGAGTACCCGGAGGAAACCCCCAGCAGCACATGGAAGCAGAGAGGATTGAACCCGCAACCCTGGAGGTGTGAGGCGAACGTGCTAACCACTAATCCACCATGCGCCCAAATTCAGAACCGATTGAAAAATTCTTTTATTCGTTTACAAATCTCTGAACAATCAAGCTCCCAAGTATCTTACTGATACGGTACACTCAGGCCCTACACTCCCTCTAGAAGTTTAAGATCTTGTCAATTCAGTTCAATTCAGTTTTATTTGTATATTAACAACGGACATTGTCACAAAGCAGCTTTATAGAAATATATACAGATGAGGAAGAAACCTTGAGAGGAACCAGATTCAAAAGGAAACCCATCCTTATCTGGGTGACACCGGATAGTGTAATTATAAATAATTAATATACATGATACATGATAAAACAAAAAGCGCAACTGTGTAATCAGGAAATTCACCACAGTTTCAACATTCAACATGACGTCTATTCCGCTGAAGTCACCGATGGAAACCCGAGCGAAGTCTGTTGCTTGTGGCAATTGTGGTCACAAACCGTCACCACAGTCACCAAAACTACTTATCTATTATATAAACTATCAATTGCAGTCCATTGCCATCTTCACGACTGCCAAGTGTGTCCCCGAGCTGTTCATATGGGGCCGTTCCTCAGCGACAGCGAGTAGCCTCCAAGCGACGAGAAGAGCAGGAGCAGAAGAACTCTTTTATCCAAAGCGACTTACAAATGAGGAAATATAAGCAAAGCAATATATCAAGCGGAGAACAAAGTTCTAGAGAAGCAAAGTGCACAGAGTAGAGGTGTTAGAGCCAAAGTAAGTTTTTTATATATTGTAGTGTTGGAGTTTTAGGGGTTAGTTAAGTGTTTACGGAAGAGGAGGGTCTTTAGGTGTTTTTTGAAGATAGTGAAAGAGTCTGCGGTCCGGACTGAGGTTGGAAGTTCATTCCACCACTGAGGAACAGTTAGTGTGAAGGTTCTGGAAAGGGACCTTGAGCCACGCTGAGTAGGCACTACTAAGTGCCTAAGTTTTGTAAGCTATTCCTGTCCAATAGCAGTAAAGGACTGCAATTGTTCTTGGGAAACAATATTGGATCGTATTGTATCAGACTCAGTGGTAACATCTAATATCGAATCGTCTCTTAATAATTCAAAATCATATAGTATCAGACTCAGTGGTATCGTCTAATATCGAATCGTCTCCTTATGAATCGTATGGTATCAGACTCAGTGGTATTGTCTAATATCGAATCGTCTCCTTATGATTCGAAATCATATCGCATCGTATTCGACACAGTGGTATCGTCTAATATTGAACTGTCTCCTTATGAATCGTATGGTATCAGACTCAGTGGTATCGTGTAATATCGAATCATCTCCTTATGAATCGTATGGTATCAGACTCAGTGGTATCGTCTAATATTGAACCGTCTCCTTATGATTCAAAATCATATCGTATCGTATTCGACACAGTGATGTCGTCTAATTTCGAATCATCTCCTTATGAATCAAAAGCGTATCGTATCGTACCAGACTCAGTGGTATCGTCTAATACCGAAACGTCTCCTTATAAATCAAAATTGTATCATATAATATTGTATCAGACTCATATCAGTGGTATTGTCAAATATTGTACCTTCTCCATATGAGTCAAGATAATGATTATACAACTTGATCTTATCTTATCATGTGGATGACTAATGTGTCCATTAAAAAAACAACAACAATAATTAAAGATTAAGTGGATGTAATTGCAAATGACATTAATTATAAAGACTAATAAATCCTTTATTTCCCTTTTTTATTGTTCTATGTGGTGATGTGGCTAGCTGACTTGCTAATATTCACATAAGAGTCATATGCGTTGGGGACTTTTATTTTGAACTCGTGTCAGAAACAGAAGAGTTGCTGTAGAGAACCTGATCCGGAAGTGAGTCCAGAGTAAAGACTGAAGTCCTCTTTTTGCACTTTATGTTCATGTCACCATGTTTCTCAGCTCTCCTTCAGTGATGAACAGGCTCAAGGCTGTTTCCCGCCATTTGTCATCGTCACGCGCGGAATTTCAGCCTTGCAGCGCGCGCGCTCCAGCTGACCCTCAAGATGTGGTGATCGTTCACGGTTTACGGACTGCTATAGGGAGGGCCAAGAAAGGCTCGTTCAAGGTGTGTGCGTGTGTGTGTGCGCGTGTGTGTGTGTGTGTGTGCGTGTGCGCGTACGCGCGCGCGCGCCCGCCCGCGTTTGTTTTAAAGGGGTTTTGATATGTCAAAAAAATTCATATCGTGATACAGGTGAACACGGTAGATTAGTGCTGGACTCTGGCTGCTTTTCGGAATATTTCACTCTGATTCGACCGTTTGAAAAATATTTTTTGTAAATAAAATGTTAGTTTTCTAATGAAAGAAATGAGTATGTCGGCACAATTATATTGTTGTCTACAACACCGATTTCACACATTTAATCACACACCTTCAGATCATGAGAAACATTTCAGTCGAGTGTCCCCAAACTTTTGACCGGTTTGTTCCCTACAGGACACGACCCCAGACGAGCTGCTGAGTGCAGTGATGACAGCGGTGCTGAGGGACGTGGGACTGTCCCCGGATAAACTCGGGGACGTGTGTGTTGGTGAGTCACTACTCCACGAGAGTTCAGCAGCGTTTCCCAGCACGGACGCACTGTATTCATGTCAACACTTCATGGAAGGATCAGTGCGTGTGTCAGAGCAGGGACATTACTACACTGTCCTAGTCACCAGACAACCATAGTATCATATCTACATTTTTTTTTTTAAGTGAAACTTTAAACTTGGTACAGTTTGGTACTACTATATTGAAATAGTGCAGCTCTTGCATTTCCAGCAGCATTGTTCACATCCATAAGTACACTGAGACAACTTGTCCTTCTCTATTTCTCTAACTCCTATATCTACTTTTTCAATATATAAGGTATTATACTGTATACTGTATATAAAATAGGTCGTTTCTTACCTTCATCCTTATGTATGCATGACGAAGCATAAACTTTGAAGCCTTATTTATTTATTTTTTAGTTTACTAGAAGGGGCTTTGCAAGTATTCTTGCATATTCTGGTTTCCTCCCTGAGTCCAAAGACATGTGTTGTAGGCTGAATAGCATTTCCATATTATCTAAAGTGTGTGAACGGGTGCACGATTGTGCCCTGCGATGGGTTAGCACCTCGTTCAGGGTGTCCCCCACCTCGTGCCGCACGTTCCCTGGGATAGGCTCCAGGCTCCCCCACGAGCCTGTGTAGAATGAGCGGTAAGCGATAGAGTTAAAGTGCAATTATTATGGTTTTTCAAATATTACCTTTCATGTAGTGTGTTATAGAGCTGTTTGTGAATGCAAAAAGTCTGCAATGTTTCAAAAATCATAGAGTTATTGACTCCCAAAAGAAGGAACCGATTCTGAACAGCTGAAACGAGTCGTTAGTGATTCCAGACTTTACTTCCTGTACTAACTTATGTAGGTTTATAACATAAAAGCCCCACCTCTGGTCTTCATCGGCTGCTCGCTGACAGACGGAGCTGAATCTCGTTATGTTAGTGGGCGTTTCCTTTTCGACATGTTGACAGCGGTAGACCAATCACAACAGACTGGGACATCTGACCAATCAGAGCAGAGTATGCTCTCTGAAAGGAGGAGTTTAGAATGAATCCTTTAGAACGGATCATTTAACGAGTCGTTTGTAACACTGGGGGGGGGGTGTAGATTAACGCTGCAGTTTAAATTATGAGCACGTTAAAGTGTTTTTTTGACCTTGGATGCATGTAAATCTATTTAAACATTTAAAACAAAATTAGACATGTTTCAAAACCATAATAGGTGCACTTTAAGTTTAACTCTGTTTACACCATATATGTTCTGTAACCTCCAGACTGAAAGGTTATTAATGTACTGTGTCATGACGGTACTGGTGTACTATGATATAGAAAAGGACCTTAATCTGAGTATATCTCAGTATAATCTGGTGGCTTTCCTCCTATAGGTAATGTGTTACAGCCGGGTGCAGGAGCTGTGATGGCCCGGATTGCACAATTCATCAGGTATAATGATGCACAATATGAATTCATACTGATTTGCAGATAAATAATAATAATAGCAGTTTTTATATCATCTCATATGTGTTAAAATGCAATCATCTCTGATTTCCAGTGGCTTTCCAGAAACGGTGCCTGTGTACACGGTAAACCGTCAGTGTTCGTCTGGACTGCAAGCGCTTCTTAACATCGCAGGTGAGAATTCGGAGAACTCCAGAGCCCAAGAGTAAATATGTCATGTCTTTGTGTTATGAGCGAATGGGAAGGCATGACCTGTTATAACAACAAGCTTTCTGGTTTTTTTGTTTTTTTGTTTTTTTTTAAAGGTGGTATCAGGAATGGGTTTCATGACCTGGGCCTTGCATGTGGGTTAGTATTCGTTTGGGACATTATTTGTGAGTTATTCTATTGATAGCACTGAATAAGCGTCAAACTGTACCCAATTCAGAACTCAGAAGATGCTTTATGTAGAATTGACAAATTAAACCAATAATTATGAATGAACATAATGCTTTATTCTTTACTTATACCACAGCGCTGATGAATTCTCAATCCTGATTGGTTTTCTATTAACAGCAGTTCTGACAGTAGTGCTGCCTATAAGGCAAATTTATTTAGCTTTTTAGGTTTTTCCGACACGAGAAAGTCTTCAGGAGAGGAGGGCTTCGTTTGGTTTTTTTTGGCTTGTTAATTTCGAGAGAGAGAGAGAGAAAGAAAGAAGAGTCTGGTGAGGGAAAGCAGGACGAATATAATGTAACTATAAATGGATAAATATGATGAGTAATTTTATGAATTTTAATGAATAAAACATTTATTTATTTCCTAAATTGCTGTGGTGTAAGAGGAATAACTTAAGCTGAGGTCAAATGTAGAATTATGCATATTTGAATCTATAACACTTAAGTTAAACAAAATAGTAATTTTATCAAAATCACATGACTCTCATAGCCTTTAGCTTACATTTATATATATATATATATATATGTATATGTATATATATATATATATATATATGTATGTATGTATGTATGTATGTATGTATGTATGTATGTATGTGTGTGTGTGTGTGTGTGTGTGTGTGTGTGTGTGTGTTCAGGGTGGAGAGCATGTCTCTGCGTTCTGTTGGAAACCCGGGAGATCTCAGCTCCAGACTGATGGACAATGAAAAGGCCAGAGAGTGTCTCATTCCCATGGGGTAAAGCTGCTCCTACAACACTTACACCCGAGTGTCCTGTTAGCACTGAAATGCTGACTTTATCACCTGCTGTTGTTGTTTTTTATAGAATCACTTCAGAGAATGTTGCAGAGAGATACGGAGTCACTAGAGAGAAGCAGGATTCATTTGCTTGCAGCTCTCAGCACAAGTATGATTATCAGGATATTTAAAAAAAAATATTATGAAGACTCAGCATCAGGACCCCACCAAAACAAAACAAAACAAAAAAAACAAACAAGTTATGCAGCATCCCAATAATCCCAAACTATGAATATCACTCTTTGAATGTGTCAAATAATTTAGCCTATTTTCATGAAGGGTGCCAATAATTCCGAAATTGCCTGTACACACTGTATATACTAGAGATGAGATGATATAAAGAATTCAGTGTAATAACTGTGCAACCATGCCAATTTGCCAAGGGTTGCTTGTTTTAATTAAAGAGGGATGTGTACTTTTTATCCATTTATGGTTAGGTTTATGGAACGTCAGCGAAATGTGTTGGTTCCTGTTATCACATATTTTATCACAGATATTAAAAGCTATTCCCTCATCAACCTCTCGTTTTCTCTCTCGAGGATAATAAGACAAAAAAAAAAAAAGAAAACCATTACTAACCCACAGTGTTCACCACAAACTTCACCACATCAATGGTTATATGCTCTGTGATTTGCCTTTTGACCAATCAGAATCAAGAACAGCCATGTGGCATTTAAACATAGTTTTCATTCTTCTCTTCCTGAACTTCAGGGCAGCTCAGGCTCAGAAACAGGGTCTATTCGAGCAGGAGATTGTTCCAGTTACCACCAAGTTTGTGGAAGAGAACGGGACCGAGCGCACAATCACGGTCACCAAGGACGACGGCATCCGGCCAGGCACCACCATGGCGGGTCTGGCCAAACTGCGCCCTGCATTCAAGGAGGATGGCAGCACCACGGCAGGTGGGTACGAGTGAGTTTAAAATCAGGGTTGATGGATTACTGCTGATATTCCACCATTAGTGATCTCCGTGTGTGCGTGTAGGTAATTCCAGTCAGGTGAGTGATGGAGCAGCAGCTGTTTTGATGGGTCGCAGGTCTGCGGTAGAGGCTCTTGGTCTGCCGGTGTTAGGCATTTTGAGAGGTGGTGCCGTGGTGGGCGTTCCTCCAGACGTGATGGGCATCGGGCCAGCCTACGCCATTCCAGCCGCCCTGGAGAAGGCAGGTAGGTGGACTCTGGAGCTGCAGGATTCTTTCTCCTCCCTTGTAAAACCCTTCACATGGTGAAATCCTGGTATTTTCTACTGTATATAGTTCTGAAAACTATAAGCTTGATTGAACTGAAATATGTTTCTCTTTTGCCGGAACAGATTAAGTTCTAGTATGTAAACGTTTGATAAAACCCAGCGACAATAAAAAAGCAAAAATTCAACCTCAAACATCAAAGTATGCTCTTAATAGAATATGGATTAGGCTGCTTCTCTGCTTTCTGAGTAGATTAAATCATGTTCAGATGTTTCCCCCTGCAGGTTTGACTGTCAATGATGTTGATGTCTTTGAGATCAATGAAGCCTTTGCTAGTCAGGTGAGTGGATTTCTAAAAGTCCTACATGTCATAGACTTTCGGCGAAACTGCTAAACGTGTGCTTTTTGAACCACAGGCGGTTTACTGTGTAGAGAAATTAGGCATCCCAATGGAGAAAGTAAACCCCAGTGGTGGTGCCATCGCTCTGGGTCACCCGCTGGGCTGCACAGGAGCTCGCCAGGTCGTGACCTTACTCAACGAACTCAAACGCAGGGGCAGGAGGTGAATATGACTGCTCTGCGTTCTCAGTTATTATTTACCACGCCTGGATTCGGACGGTGCGTTTGGAATGATACAGCATGCGAAGTAAACATCCGGTTGGTTCTTTCAGAGCCTACGGCGTGGTGTCCATGTGCATCGGAACTGGCATGGGAGCCGCTGCAGTCTTTGAGTATCCTGGACCTTGAAGAAGATCGCAGTCCGATACAGCAAGATGAGAAGCTTCTAAAAGAAGCATGTTGATTCCGTTGTGATCATGGGGAACGTGTGGAATTTGCGAACTCTAATTAAACACTAATGTAAGAATTAAGCTCCTGCTTTAGTCAGAGTGAAGACTGAATTATGATGAATTTACAGCAGAGGCTTGGTCTCTAAATAAATGGTGATCAGTAAAGTAAAGTTTGTAATGCTTAAAGGAGGAGTTAAGAGTAGGAGGAAAAACAAAAACTAACAAATAATGGAAGTCTAGGACAGGGCAGCCATCTTGGACACCCAGAAGCAATTTTCCTTAGTCTACTGTAGCCTAAATAATTTACAGCCTAAAAACTGCCGTAATTTGGGAAATGTCTGCGTTACCTACTGCATTACCATGTGACCTGCAAACATGATTATGTTTGAAGAGACGAGTAGAAGTTAGGCTTATGAGACCAATGAATGTATGCTTGTGCTGGAAGGCTCTGAAGATAAGTATTGACAGACACGATTTTGGGTGAGATAGACTTCTGTTACTTGTTAACTAACTATTTAAAATTGCCCCTCTGGGATCAATAAAAGTCCATTCATTCATTCATCCATCCACCCCTCCAACCGTCTGGTCGTCCATCCATCCATAATAATACCCTCTCTAATGACCTCAGATCAGTGACTCTTCAGGTAAAAGCGAATATTCCGTATAGTGAAAATTCTCAAACAAGACTGAAATATTGATAAGATGTTAATAATCATTTGAGAAGCTTCTTTGCTTTGTCATCAGTGTAAGGATTACAGAGAATTAAACATGGATCCTATCTGACTGACTTTCAATTGTTCTATAAGTAAAAGTAGCATCATTTTCTAATAAATAACAATAAAGATAAAACTGTCAGAGCGTTCTTTTTTTTTTTAATCTCAGGTGTCAGGTGCTTGGGATACGTATCTCTCATCAAAAGATCCTCTTCCATAAATCTGCAGAGTAAGACAAGGCTCTCCCAGAATTCCTTGCACGGTGATTGTGGTCTGGAATGACTCCTGATCACTGTGGGAAGCAGATTCAAGAATGGCATGTCCTTTCAGTACTATAATTTTGGAATAGAATTAAAAAAGGATATTACACGAATGCCGTATTGTTAGTCGGAGTACCTCGGGGTGAAGCTGATCTCTAGTGCTTGTCTAGAGGAGGAGATGGGATGCTCCACTGGTTTTAAGAGCCCATGGTCTGGAGTGACTCTGAACACTTTACTCTTTTCTTCAGCATCTACACCTACAACAAAAAAAAGGTGTGTGTAAAGTGGCCACGAAGCTCAGTATAACACGATGGAACAGAAAATTTTTATAAACATTACAGAAAAAACCCACTTGTACCTAGCAGTGCGGTCCAGAAACTTCTGGAGCCACCACGATTGGAGAGGTACACTTCTTTAACTCTGGTCTGACCCACGTAACAGGTGCCAAAGTCCATGCTATCAGACGAGAGGTGCAGTGTGGGTAGTGCCAAGTGGGCACACAGAGCTACGCTCTAAAAACCGAACAACAGGATTAATGTGTAACGCAGGCAACATGAACTTCTCAATCCTGATTGGTCAGAAGGTGATTAATGGCAAGATGAATTTTTTTTTGTTATTTTTTTTAATCTTATTAACTTCAAGACAAGGAAAAAAAGAGGATGATGTATGAACAACTGTTTGTAGCTGTAAGTAAGTGTGTGATACCTGTTCAGAGTTGTTGCTGTACTTAATAGTGAGAGACTGCTGAAATCTCAGTCTCCTTTCTCCTCTCTCACCACACAGCATTGTCACAGTGGGCGGGGCTTCGGTACACGGCTGACTCTGATGGGTCAGGAGGGATGCTGAGAGGTG
Source organism: Ictalurus furcatus (assembly GCF_023375685.1). Lineage (NCBI taxonomy): Eukaryota > Metazoa > Chordata > Actinopteri > Siluriformes > Ictaluridae > Ictalurus > Ictalurus furcatus. The sequence goes on along the minus strand of NC_071277.1, from coordinate 5,896,791 downwards.
AAAAGCCACCCTCACCTGCCAAAGCCACCGAAATATATGTCTAATTACTCATTTTGTTTATTTCAGTTTAATAAAGTCAAGTCACTGTGTGTGTTTGGGGGGGGATCCAGACCTGCTTGTTGTGTTTGGGTGGCAGCAGCAGTGTGTGTTGTCTCTCAGCATGTCCCACAAGCCTGTGTGTGTGTGATGGAGAGTTAGAGCCGGCCCGGTGTGTGTGCTGCAGGACAGAAAATGGCCACTGGGTGATGAGTGTGAAACTCAGAGGAACGTCGGTGCTGTTGATAAGTTGCAGCGTGCGCACGGTCACACACTCCTGTAATAAAAAAGCCTTTCATCAGAGAGGAACTTGCAGTGGAATTCAGGGAGGAACTTAGAGAGGAACCTGGAGAGGAACTTAGAGAGGAACCTGGAGAGGAACCCGGAGAGGAACTCCGAGAGGAACTTGGAATGGAATTCAGAAAGGAACTCGGAGAGGAATTCAGGGAGGAACTTAGAGAGGAACCCATAGAGGAACTCGGAGAGGATCTGGAAACATTTGTAATAATGTGAAAGAGGAGTTTGTTTTAAAGCACCTGTCTGAGTGTGTGTCCATCGAGTAAATCACTAGCAGCAGCACTGAACTCCAAAGCGTCTTCATCCTCCTCCATCTGGACTGTCAGGCTACACACACACACACACACACACAAAAGCTACTCACATTCTGCCTTTGCCAGATGCTTTTTTTCCTTTCTTTTATCCTCTTTTTCTTTTTACTTTTCTTACAATGATTCTCATTCAATTCTCTCTTTCTCTCCCTTCCCTCCCTTCCCTTCTTGCTTCCTCACTCTTTGTTTTTTCTTACTCACTTTTTCATTGCTTCATTTTCATTGTCATTTTCTCTTTTATTTTTCTCACTCTATTTCTCTCGTTCCTTCCTCCCGTTCCTTTCTTTTTCTTTCTCCCTCCCTCTCTTTCCCTTCATTCATTCTTTCTTTCCTTCTACATTCTCACTTTTCCACTTTCTCTCCTCCCTTCTGGTTTTCTTTCTTTCTCACCCTTTTTTTCAGTTTCTTTCTGTCACTTTCTCTTGCATATTTTTTTTTCATTTCCCCCCTCTTTTTTTTTACTCTTCCTTTCTTCTTTGCATCTGTAATGCCATAGTTTGTAAATGTTAATCTTTCTTTTATCACTCTGTTTTTAACTTCTTAAAAGCTCCAGCATTGAATGTTCGGTGTGTGTGTGTGTGTGTGTGTGGCTCACATGGCTGGTTTAACACACGCCAACATGTCCAGTCTCAGAGGTTCCAGCTCATAACCCTGAGCTCTGGCCACTTTACCCTCGCGGCTCGGCACCACCTGGACAACAACAGCATCCAGACATCTGCGTTGAGAAGATCGGTCTTTCTATTTTCACTTCCTCACTAAATGAGCTGAAAGGGAGCTTACCTTCGAGTCCAGTGACATGAAGCCAAGAGCGTAACCCACACACGTGTGGCTGCTGGCTGTATCAGACAGTGTGAGAGGGGTAAAAGAAACATGGATGGTGCTAGTACCTCCTGCAGGGACCACCTGAAGCAATACAAAACATTGTCTTAGTTAGTGTAATAACAACAGAGTCAGCTGGTTGGTCCAGAGCAAGATCTTAAGAATGACGTCCGTTGACTTAATTTCACTTAAAGCATTATATACAAACACATTACAGAAGTTTGTCAGATTTGCAAGGTAACTACTCGGCTTCATTCTGTAATGAGATTTTTGTAAATGAGGTTTTTTTTTTTTTTTTTTTAAAAATGAAAAAAAGTTTACCAGCCAGGACACTCTATTACAGCCAAACCCAAACTTATTTATTGCAGTGGAGATTTATTTTTACGAATATAATCCAACTATTTCAAACAATAAGCATATAAGAGAAATGGGTCCCATCATATTTATTCATTAGAACCATTACAGCTTTTTATTTTGATCACAAAATAATAAATGAATAATATTTCAGGAATAATATTAGCATGACTGGCATTCTTTTCGTTTAAATAAGTCACAGACGTCTGAGGTCCCCACATCACAGTTTGAGATCCATTCGGTGTATACAGCCGAGTGAACATATGAATATAATGTGGAACTAGCAGCGAGACAAGACACTGTTGCTAAAACCTAGAAATGATAAGGGATGCTGAAATTCCGGACATGAATAAAAACACGTACTATCTGCTGTGGAGTGATGCAGTATGGGTAATCTGAAGCATATCCCTCATGCGGCTGGATAAATACATTAAACAGTTTCCTCATTGAAACCAGAGAAACTTGTGCTCCTCGCTTGTCTTCCTCACACTGTTCTTCTTCAAAATCCTACCAAGAGGACATCAAACCACACAGATACAACACAGATACAACAACAGATACAACAACAGATATGTATCCTAACAACACCAGGTCAGCAAATTGATCTATGATCTGCAAATACATGTCTGTTTATGGCAAGATGAAGAGGAGAGAAACCGCTCGCTCTCGTTTTGCAAACCCACGTTTTTCAAATGTTTGCTTACTGAAGTCTCCGATTTGGTTCTGAGAGACGAGCTGCTTCCTTCTGTGCTGGGAGTTTGGCTTTGATCCAACCTCGGCAATAAAGCCATGTGGGAGTTCGGACCTCCGACAACCTCATTACCGTCAACGTCCTTAAGAGGAAAAGGTTCACCGTATGCCACGAGCAAGTCTATTAACTTCCTGTCTTCGGTTTCCTTGTTGTAGGTCAGCCAGTCCATTCGGATATCTAAATAGCAAATGGTCAACGGGTTATACGAGGATAATCAAAATATCATCATATACATAATAATAATCTTATCGGAATGTCATATTTGTTCCCACCATATGCACTGGTGTTGTTCAAACGGAGAGACCGGGACACTGTGTCACCTCCAGAAATATGAGTTCCAAATCTGTAGAGGTAAACTCTTATTAAAATGAATACATAATGTTTGCTAAGTAAGGAATAAAACATGATGGGGGCATGTTGCTATAGGAAAATAATCGACGACAGGATGGGGTGATATATGTGGCCTGACATGAAACGGTGTTACTCTTACCCCCTCAAAGTTGATTACTTTCCAAAAACAGCACATCCCAAAGCATTTTATTCCTTTATATACATTTGCATTTGCATATATACATTATATGCATTTTGGATTTTTATCTGTTTACAGTTACGTGTAATACGATGGTATGCACTGATAACGTATTATAATGAATGCCTCAATGAAAAAGGAAACGAATCAACAATTTCTGACCAGTGTGAATCAAGCAGTCAAAAGCACTGCGGTATAAGTCAGTCCCTCCAGCAAACGGTGCAATATTCTGAGGTGCTTACATTTTTTTTGGATAAATTACTGGAAGATTTTCTGCAGATTTGGGCCAAGACGTGTCATGTGACGACATCACAATGTGCGTTCGACAAAAGCCTGCTTCGATTCATGTGTGTCGCACGGGTACAGCTGAAAACTCTCGTTTACCAACAAACATTGGTTCGCATCATGAATTTTGAAAATTGCCCCAGCAAATCCGAGCACCTTTGGCCACGGCAATCACAAAAAAAACTCCTTTAGGGACTAATAAATATCCTATAATATACATTCAGATTTGAATGTTTCTCTTCACCGTATAATTGGCCCTCGGTTTTGATTCTCAGGCTGTGGTCCAATCATCTGGAAGTATATAGGGCACCCTTTGACAGATATTCTCATTGGAATAAGCGTCGGCTCCAGATCTCCAACCTGATCAACAGAGACACGATTATTTATTTTCAACTCCTTAATGTCTATGGGAAGCATATTATCAATATTCATTTTATTACGGACTGTTCACAACAGAACAATTATAATCCAAATACCGTATATAATAGATCTATAATATTTTTTCATGTACTTTACAGACGAGGTGGTCTTCATAATCGCCCCACATGTTGCTGTGAGCAGTGATGTTAATGGTGACAGTTTCAAAAGGCCCCAGCGTCCCTTTCGCTGGCTCGACAAAGAACGCCACACCTTTCCCATGAGCTAAAAGTCCACGCACAAAGTCTGTGCCAGAGAACACAAAAGAGCTGATACTAAGTCTCATAATTATGCATAAATAATGCAAAGGCTGGATATATGACAAGCAACAAGCGCTCACCTTCGTATTCTTTCTCCTCTATTTTCTTTGATTGCATAACTCGGAGAGGCGTTTTCACATAACGACCCCTGAAAGAGCACATTAAAGCAACGCACATAACAACCAGACAGAAATTTGCTCTGCTGGTGATGATTAACTTTTCAAATATTTCATTTTGTTGCAAATCCTTCAGGAAATACAACACCTAAGAACATGAGATGGAAAAAAAAATGAAAGTAAAATAAAGAAGATGATCTGGCGGTTTGACATTACACATAAAGAACCATCTAAGGGAAAACACAATAAATAATTTACATAAAACAAAATCCAGATTAAAATCAAAGGTTTTTTTCACTTAGTTGAATTATATTTAATAAGCCATTTTCACTTTTTAAAATAATAATAATAATAATAATAATAATAATAATAATAAAATACTTCATGTAGTGATTCCACAAAAATATAATTGCACAACAGAAAACAAAAAAACAAAGTACCTACTTTTTTGCTCTCATCAAGAAATCCAGATTCTATGAATATGCAAATTAAAATTGTCTCCCAGTCTGACATGTCCTTCCCTCTTCCCAGATAAACTTGTGTTGCTTGGTCAGCATTTACAGTTAAGTTTACATAAGTTTACATACACCTTGCAGAATCTGCAAAATGTTAATAATTTTTTTTTTAAAGAGAGAGATCACAAAAATTACATTTAGGTTTTTTTTTATTTAGTTCTACCCTGAATAAGCTATTTCACATAACAGAGGTTTACATTATAGTCCACAATACACAATAATAACTGAATTTACACAAATGAACCAGTTCAAAAGTTTACACACGCTCGACAACCATTCTGTGTGTCGTTACCTGGATGATCAACGACATGATGTTTTTATGTTTTGTGATAGTTGTTCATAAGTCCCTTGTTTGTCCTGAGCAGTTAAACTGCCCACTGTTCTTCAGAAAAATCCTCCAGGTCCTGCACATTCTTTACTTTTCCAGCATCTTCAACATATTTGACACCCTTCCAATAGTGACTATATGTTGAGATCCATCTTTTCACACTGGGGGGGGGGGGGGTGGTTGGGGTAAACTTTTGAACAGGATGATCGGTGTAAATTGTTATTACAATAGCTAATTCAGGGCAGTACTAAATAAAAAACTAAATGCAATTTTTATGATCCCTCTTTTTATTATTATTATTATTATTATTATTAACATTTTCAGATTCTGCAAGGTGTATATATGACCTTATGACCTCAACTGCACATATTGGAACATGACTGGCTGTTATCTTTTATGAGGCGATAACATGGGCCTGCTGCAGGTTTAACACTAATACTGAAGGCTCCTATGTATATGTATATGTATATGTATATATGTATGTACATCGATATACAGTACATACGCGGATCTGTAATCATACCCGTGTTTAGACTTTTGGACTGATTCCGTGGACCGGCATCCACTGAAGACCTCTGCCTCCATGATGAAAGAGGCTGAAATTGCAGTGTGATTGGTTATCAGCAGCTGTCTGCTCGATGATTTGCCAATAAAGGCTAGCTCGTCTTCAGTGAAGTTCAACACAACTGGCTGCTCATCAGGAACATCTGATGCAGCACTAAAGACAGAAAGCGAGAGCGATCACATTTTAAATGTATATACGTGTATCTAAAGCCATACGTCTAAACTGAAGGTGTATGCTCGAGACTGTACCGGTTTGTATGAGGCAGAGAGTAGGACACGCTCAGACCCTTGGCTTTGGAGCAGAAGCTGAGCACAAGAGGTTTCTCCATTTCTTCCACCTCACACACAGCTGTTACTTCGGTCAACTCCTCCTGTACAGTACATACATATACACCAGACATATTTGAAAGAATTACTTGGTGTAGTTGTGTTACAGTATGCATGCTGTCGAGACTTACGTCAGTGAGCGCGGTGAAGGACACGCTGATCTCCATGTGTGCGTTGGGCCCCAGAGTGCCACAGGATGGGGTAAAGCTGGCAGAGCAGAGATGAGCCTGAGGGCCCTGGAGCTAGGGGAAAAAAACAGAGAGAATGCTGATCTGCTGTATTGTAGAACCAGACACCTCTTTGAAATGAATTGTTCCTAAACTACACAGTAACCTCTGAGATCCAGTAGCAGGAAATTACCTAAATAAAATAGTTTAAACGTTTTAGCTGAATATTACACTTAAGATTTGAATCTCATTTCCCGCGGCAGGTCGGTGCACTTCTGTCTTACCTTACGCCACATGAAGTGTGCCGGCAGTAGAGTTTGGTTAAACAGCGTTGCTTTGCCGCTCTGTGCGACTCCTACATACAGATCAGGAAGCACCATCTGAGAGCTCAGCAAACACACCTGAGGACACTGGACCTCTGCTCGAATAGGCAGGTGACTAAGAAAACACACCCCCATACACACTGTGATGAGTCAAAAGACATATAGAGATGTACATTGTACAGTACTTTTCCCAGGACTTTTGTTCTCACCATCCAGTGCCATTCGGCACAGCAAGCTGCAAGACAGACTCAAAGCTCTGACAGCACACGGCTCTGAAAATCACATTCACACTGCAGGAAGATGAAGGAGGCAGAACACCCTGACTGGGCTCTATGATCACCTAAATCACAAATACAAGCAAAAACACATACACGGATAAAGTAAACAAATACATTTGATAAATCTGATACTTCCACAGGAAACAGACTGAGCCTGACTGATGTTAATTATAACGTTACCAATACAGATACCGATTTTAAAGGTACATGGAACATATTATACACTTTCCTGAACTGCGGAAATGTTTGTGTACCTGTCCCTGATCGAGTGCAGGGTCAGTGCGCAGCTCTTCCAGGCTCCACTGGGCTTCTAAAGGGCTGCTGTTGCTTATCTCGAGAGTAGAACAGACTTCCTGACCCAGCTGTAGGAGCCCCAGATCCACACTGGGTACGTTTACAGATAATTCCGGCCCCTGTCACACACACACACACACACACACATACAGAATAAGAAAGGGAAGATTATGTTGAATTAAGCTAAATGTATATACCATGTTGGAGCGGTTGGAATGAAATGCAGCCTCCTCTCACCTTAAATGTGACCTCTATGGGCAAGACTACAGGGTTTGACTGGTGTCGAACATGACACTGAAGTGTGGTGGTTAGGCGACCCGGTCGGCCTCCGGTCAAGACCAGATCCATATCATAACACTCATTCGTTTCTGCATGCAAACACACACAACGCATGGCATCATACATGTAATCTGAGATGAGCTTTTAATGCACTGTTGAATTCTTGATTCTGATTGGTTAGAATTAACAGTGCATTGACTACAAAGTCCTGCTTATGACATATAAATCAATTTATTTGTATTTTGGCCTTTTCGTATGTATTGAGTACAGTACAGTCAATTCAGTGATGATTATAGACTCTTTCATTAATGCGCTTTATCATGAATACTCAAAATGATTAACATTATGATTATTGTTATTGCTACCTATTTCCCCGAATGAGGGCTGGATCTCAATATTGTGGCAGTCACTGATAAACTCCCATTGAAAACAAATGGCTGACTTGCTGTGATTCCACATCTGAAACACACACACACACACACACACACACACACACACACACACACATACATACACACATTAGAAAAAGGGACAAATTCATGACCTCTTTCGCAAAAGATCCTCATTAAAAGTTAAATGCATGCCACCTTAAATCCCTTGCGGATGCTGGTGTGTATGTAGCTCTCCCCTGAAATGAAGAGGGCGTACGGCTCTAGAAGGATCTTGAACGGCTCAGTGGAGCCTTTTACTTCAAGCTCCATCGCGATCACGTCACCAACCGGGTCCGACCGCTGAGAAGCAGGACTTAAGCGTAGTAATAAAGTGAAAGAAAAAAAAAAAAGATTAAGACAGTATTCTTGAAAATATGTAAACGTATAAAAATATAAATCATGATTTTATGTGAAAGATAATCAACTGTTGTGTTGATTTATTTTTACCTGTTGTCATGAATGTTCTGCAGATTCGGGACATCCATTATGACCAAGTGACAGACACTGTGATAATCCCTCAACTAAGAGAAAAAAGAAAAATACTCTATGTAAATAAACTGCATTTAGGTGTGTGTGTGTGTGTGTGTGTGTGTGTGTGTGTGTGTGTGTGCGAGTGTGTGTGTGTGTGTGTGTGTGTGTGTGTACCTCCTCTGGGCAATATGTAAGGAGGAACACACACTCTTGTGCAGGAGCCAGCAGGCCAGTGGCTGGACTGACGCTGAAGGCGTTGTCAGTGGCAACGTGATGCTGGATGCAGGATGGATCTGGAGTCTCTCCAGGAAGCAGACACTGCAGGTTGGGCTTCATGATCCGCCAGTGGAACGGCAGCTCCAAATGCCTGTTACACATCACAACAAATACACCAACAGCCTTTAGTTCCACATTATTTATCTACTGATGGCTAAAGGGATGTTTATTTGTAGCATGGCGTGTGCAGGCATCATCATGACCAAGTGAATCATTTCTTTTTTGCAATAAATCTATTTAAGCTAGCGATGTGTTCAGGATAATAATAATAATAACAGGATAGACAATAGTTTTATAGCAGGGTAAGCATGTGGAACATCTAGTCATTTAAGATAGATGTGCTTACGTATTGTTCTTGATCATCACTTTTTTCTGGAGCACAGAGTGCATGTTAGTCGGGTCAAATCTTATAAAATGATCGGCAGTCAGGTCACGCAGTTCCCCAAGTGCAGGAAGATCCTCACCGCCCTCTACTGCCACCAGCTCCAGCATGACCAGCTGACCCGTGCCTGCCAGTCACACAAATTCCATTTAAAATGAGCTACATGAAGTAGGATCAAACTTGTATTTTGTAACTTTAAATTTCCTAAATGTTTTATGTAACTCCGTTTGACACATAAATTGCTGGATAATTAGCTGCAAACCTAAGCCATTTAAAGTTCTTCTTTATTCCAAAATAAGATTTTGCATAAGATTTCCATTACTCATTTGTAATACTAGCTTTGGGGTAAAAAGGTATTTCTTTAACGGCTGGCTCATTACCTTGTATAGAGAAATCCCTCACATGACAGTTGTCACAGACGATGGTGAAGCTCTGAGCTAAGCTTTCGGCAGTCGTGGGGAAGAAAACAACCTGACCAGCAAAACAAAATAAGTCACATTCATAGAAATAAAGCAAAGGATTCAGTCTGCTCAAGTGTAGTCACAAATCCAGCAGACATTCACAGGAGTGAATGTTAAAAAAAAGCAAAACAAAAGTCACTACCGAATGACTAAAATCAGGTTACAAGTCATGTTACATATTTATGCCCATTGAAAAAGATTCACTGGGGACATTAAAGAAGCAGGTTTACATATTATGGTAATTAATCTCTTACCTGCATAACCTCAACCTGGCCTGGGAGCAAGTAGAACAGAGAAGGGCTGATTGCGAATGGAGGCTCTTCTGCAAAGCAGGCTGTCACTGCAGACTGAGAAAATGCACCAATACAATACGCAATGCAATATTAATCATCCCGTGTATTAAAGCACTGTAAATACTGCAAATTTACTTTAGACCACAGTGCTCCTGAAATCTCAAATGTGATTGGTCAAAATGATTACTGTTCTATAACAACAGCTCTGACAATACAGCATGTCCCAAAAGTCTCCAGTATATATATATAATGTTGTGTTGCTTACATACAGTAGTACATATAAAATGTAAATTCTTTTTATCCAAATGATTTATACTGCCCTGAGTATACAAGCAATCTTACTAAATAGCAGATACACACATCTAAGACCCAAATAAAGCTATTAGTTACTGTATATATCAGGCAGAATATTTTAAACAAATTGCAATAATGCAGTTTAATCTTCAGTCATGGCTTTGAACTTGATCTTGAGCTGTTCTAAGACTATGGTCTCATGTTATGTACAGTATGTTACTTTACCCTGAGGCTGGAAGCAGGCCACTGTCTTTTGGGCATGATGCAGAAAGTTCCAGCGCTATAACCAACATTATGACACACCACATTCATGGGTTTCACCCCTCCGACCAGACAGTATCCTAGATCCAGAACATCCGGCACTGGGATGGGCAGAGATGGAGAAATCAGGGACACAGGCAGATTAAATCATTCAAACAACACCTGCTTATATTAATTAGGGAAAGTGAAAAAGTTGTGATTATTTTTTAAATGAGTAAGACATGAAACTCTTTCCATTGACCTACATGTGAGTACTGGTGGGGGTCTGTGTGCCTGCACTGGTATAATCAGAGGATATGGTGACTGTGTCTCGACCACCAGGAAGTCCTCATAATCAGCCAGAGAATCAGGGGCAAAGCGCACCGTGTATTGGCAATTCATACCAGGAGCTACGACACCTCCGTCCCCAGGGAACCTGCCTGAGGCACCACATTTCTCTTAGACACACATTCTATAAATATCTACAAATTCCTGAGCATTTTTCCCCAAACCTGTAGAAAAATACAATAGATTTAAATCCTGAAACAATAGCCGGAAGAAACATAATCAATGTCATACATGCAGGATGGTAATTAATATACTGCAACTAGGTTGATGTTGTAAACAGATTTTCTGTTTTCTGTAGATGGCGCTGTTCCCCTGAAATGACCAGCTGATGGGTCATGGGTTCTTAAACCTTCTGCAACCAGGGATCACTTTAACTGTACAATAAATTCCACGGATCTCCTCAGTACAGATTTATGTCATGAACATTATTTAATTTTATTCCTGAACCTTCAACGGACAGAACAAATCAGGTCAGATTTTTTTTATTTAGATTTTTTAAAGTAGTATATTAGTGGTGGGAAACTGTTTTGGATTCTCACCTAGACCAATAGAGAAGTGTGGAGTGGTGGGTGGGATGACACGCACATGGCGGCTGGCGGCGGTGATGTTCCTCAGTTCCACTGTGGTCTAAATGAGACAGGACATACCATTAAAAACCAAAAATAACTCTGGCAAAACAATAGTGAACATCTAATAATGGTAGTGTCTAACTGATAACTGTTTTTATCAATACCCTGATACCTGCAACGATAAAAAGATATTAAGTCGAATTAAAGACATGCCACTTCAACTTCATCTTGCGGTTAAATCCATCAAATGTCAAATCTTTCCTATTTTGAAACGCTTCTTAGATGACACTTTAGGCATTCATACATCATTTTAATCATGTATTTTAATCAAAAAGTCTATCAATGTCCACTTCTTACAGTATATTTTTAACATAACATTACTTACTATATTATATTCTAGATCATAAAGTTCAAGTCTTTCAGTCAGATTTAAACTGAAATGTTTTCATTCTCATTAGTCTTTGATAAAATAACCCAAAACTGCATATAACAATACTTGTGATCACATATTGCTTATTATGAAACAGTTATTAACAGGTAATGGAATCAAGCTGTAACTGTTCATGAACCATGACACACTTATTGCTTAAATAAATCGTGGACAGTTATGAGACAGCTTGTCTCATAGTACCTCATAGACGTCACCGATACGGTAGTCCATGAACAGGACTACAGGTGGGTTGGCGATGAAAATTGGCACAGGATCTTCAGGGCTAGACCTAAAGAGGACACAGAGTGAAATCAGAGCCCTGGTTTATTGTCATGAACGATATGGGAAATTCAACAGAAGGATTTAACGTTCAGCAGAGAGAAAGGAAGCTATATCTAATGAGCAGGTTTGTCAAGCGGGACCACAAGAACAAAAAAACCCACAGGACAAAGACGACAAAGTCAATAAAGTCAAATAATATGAGAGCAGCTGGACTCGGATTAAGCGGGCTATGCGGCCGTCTGACTGATACAGACGGACAAAATTCAGTGAATTTGTCAAACGAAAGGGGAAAATGGTCCAGTCTCACTCTAAAGATCCATTTCTCATATGAGGCAGTATGATCACAGATATGATTACTCGGTAACCCCATGTTTTGCTTTGTTATATATCCATAAAACTTCACTAATCTGATTTGCATATTATAACAGTGTGTACAGTACCGTATGCACCTGTATTAGGTTAAAGACAAGGCATTTACGGAAGGAGTCTACAGTGTCAGTGCTTTGTTAAATAAAAGGAATAAACCACTTCAGGACATGTTGTTATATGAAAATATTCAACTTCAGGATGATAATAGAAACTCACATCTCATCACATCTCACCCTGTTGATTATTTTCCTACAACAGCACATCAAACCTCACCATCTGTGTGATGTCATTTGAGGAACCCATTCAAATAGTCAGGCATGTTTGCCAAAACTAATATGGACGTACTGCTAAGCATAGTATGATGTGATTTAAACAGGATTACATTTTATTATGAATGCTATACAATGCATTAAGGAGGCTTGGATCAATATTTACAGAACTGAGCTTCTATTCGTGGACAGAAACGGAGAGAAAATTATGATGGGTATCAGATAGCAATAAAGGAATAGCCACAAGCAATGATAGTCACGATTAAGTATTAATAATAAGAATGTAATTATACAATTATAGTGTATAAGTGCAGTTAATACAGTCCCCTCTGAAAGTACTGGAATGACAAGGGCAATTCTTTTGTTTTTGTTATACACTGAAGACATTTGTGTTTGAGATAAAAAAAAAAAAAAAAAATTCAAGTGATCAAAAATATTGGAACGTGCAACTGACACGTTTCCCTGTTGCCCTGGTTTGCCCTGTTAGATTGATTGATACATTTTGATAGAATTAATACCTCAGTAGTTGTCAAATGCAGACTGTTAGCACAATAATGGAATTTTATAAAAGGCACAGTCATTTTTATATTCAGGGGATTTGGAAAGCTTGGCTTAATCTGACGCAAAACTCATATATCTCCTATCTGCTCACTGCTTTTACCTTTACCTTTTACCTATTTGGTCTTCGTGCTGACTATTAACAGCAGGTGCACATGTACAAATGAAATCTAGACCTTTTGTTCAGTGTATTGTCTGTGATCTAATAATGCAAAAACACACTGCTGGCCATGAAAACACTGAGCAAACATGTATAACCCTCTAAGAATGCAGTGTTCATTTTGTTGACAGAAACTGAGACAGAAATGCTCATTAACAACTTTGCAAAGGTAATTAAATAAGGAAATTAATGAAGACTTCTTGTTCCATGTGCACTGCTAGATAGACTCCTAATCTATCTAGTAGATAGACCAACCCTGTCTTTTCTGACCTTCATACTACATGTAGGCTAACGCTTTTTAGTTAGAGAAAGAAGCTGTTATACTGCTTACTAGTTCAGTAACATTTATCAGAATAGACATTGGAACCAGTGGTGATCAGTAATTGGTTGTTGTGAACAGTGGTGATCAGTGATTGTTATTGTGGACAGTGGTAATCAGTGATTGGTTGTTATGGACAGTGCTGATCAGTGATTGGTTGTTGTGGACAGTGCTGATCAGTGATTGGTTGTTGTGGACTTTGGTGATTAGTGATTGGTTGTTGTGGACAGTGCTGATCAGTGATTGGTTGTTGTGGACATTGGTGATCAGTGATTAGTTGTTGTGGACAGTGCTGATCAGTGATTGGGTGTTGTGGACAGTGCTGAGGTTGTTGTGGACAATGGTGATCAGTGATTGGTTGTTGTGGACAGTGCTGATCAGTAACTGTTATTGTGGAGATTGCTGATCAGTGATTGGTTGTTGTGGACAGAGCTGATCAGTGATTGGTTGTTGTGGACAGTGCTGATCAGTGATTGGTTATTGAGAACAATGCTGATCAGTGAAAAATCAGAAACAAACGTAACCCTTTTGAAATCACCCCTCACCTCTCTTTCTTGCCCTTTACTCCTTTCTCCACCTTCTTCTCTGGCATGATGAGAGATTTCCCCCCTCGTTGATGACTCAAAGGCTGAAAGTGAGGGTTGCGCAGAAAGTTTTGGCACTTCTTTAAATTCTGCAAGGCGGCACTGTCCTCATGTCTCGGCTTCTCCTTAGATAATGGTTTAGGCGCCTGACGGACCTTCTAAAGTGCAAAATCACACAAAAATATAACACTTGTATTTACTGCAAGACATGTTAAATTCAGACAAGCAAATTCAAGGTAACAAGCAAAAAGCAAGACTTTAGTATTCTAAAATAAACTCTGTGTAGAAAAAGGACAGAAAAACAGAGTGACCTTAGAGGAATCGTTTCTAATAGAGAAGGTCTCTTGTGAGGAGGGCAGTGTGAACGTCCCCTCTGACTCCTCCAGCAGACTCTGGGCCGTAACAGGCTCAGGGATTATCGTGTAGCCGTCATCCTGGGGCTGTGTGGACACGTGCATGTTGTAAGAGACAGTTGGCTGAGCAAAGCCAGGCACAGATTTCCCTGTAAATAATAAAGGGACAAAAATTATATAGTCAAGTGCGAAGGTTTGCATACCCATAGGACAATTATACTAAAATGAATATCAATAATTAAATAGCAAGAATTAAATTCTAGATAAATTCATTTAAAATGTTTCTAGTTAGATTTCCCCAGAGGTTCTCTCAATTTCAATATACTGTATATGTTTATATACATATAAATTATATAAATTTATATTTATATAAATTATTATATAAATTTATATACATGTGAATGTAGGATTACCTTGTGGAGCGTTAACAAATGGCACTTGGTGTGTTATGTAGTCCTGGGGGCAAATCAGGTTGTGACTCTTGAGGAGTCTATTGTCCACACACCACATGAAGGTTGACCTGACTGACAGGATACAAAACAATGTTTAATCACACAGGACATTTAAAATATAATGTGTAACCCCAGAGCTGATGCTTTGCTTGTTTTCTCTATACAGGTACCTGGAGGTAAGCCAAGCTGATGGTAGGATTCTCCCACCTCCTCCATGAGCTGAGACTGGACATGCTCCTCTTTAACACTGGCCTTCAGTCGGGCCTGAATGATGTGCTTCTCCAACATGTCAGCATCTTGAATTCGCCTGTTGTACTCCAAATGAACCTGCATGTAAAAACCAGTAAAACTGCTTTTTTTGTGTGTGAAATACATAATCTTGGTCAGCTAATGCTTTATTACATATAAACATTCATTTAGGAACAGACCACCTTCTTTGCCTTTTGTATTAAGCTTACGTTTTGGGTTAGGCAAGAATGATATGTAAGAAACGATATGTAAATAATAATATAGAAAATATTTTATATTATTTAAGCATGAAACTTTATTCTTGTTGGTAGTGGGTAGGATAAAAAGTCACCTGCTGTAGTGCCTCCACGTATTTGGCATGGTGGTCATTTTCTCTCCTGTATGATTTGGTGAGATTGGCAACAGTGTCTTTTCCAATGACCTCCGTCGTGTACAGGTCTCTGAATATACTTGCCAGTAAGTGAGAAATGTCCTGTCGGGTAGAAAATTTGTTAAAATTAATAAGACAATAATATGAAGAGCCAAATAGTTCTGACTGAAAAGATGGGATTTGTCTTCTTCGTCTAACTGACGAGTTCCTCCTTCTGAAAGGTACACAAACATATTGTAAACCACTATTAATCCCTGGTCCACAACCAGAGATTCCAGCTAGATGATTTTTAATACCTGCTCAACACAGGACCTCATGGTACTCAGGGGGTGGAGCTAGCAGCATTGTTTTAAAATGGTGTGGGTTTTATCACACAGTGTGAAACACCATACACACAAACACATAGCCGAGAAGTATTCTGACATAGCCAAGAAGTTTGTTGGAAAACACTATGCGCTGTTATAATAATTTATTTAACAACAACAACAAAAAAAAACAACAAAAAAACCCCTAACACTAATCGACATTTTGAACAGGAATAAACATGTATAATTTCATCTTGAAACTGTAGCACACAGGAAGGGTGGGGGGTGGGGCGGGGCGGGGCGGGGATCAGTGTATATCATTAAAGATATATTACATGTATAGCATAGTGTTAACCATAATTACACATAATTTGATATATCAAAAATGTTTTTGAGTTTTCAGGTTCAGTTTCAGATAAGGCTGTGATAATGAATGATGCAGTTCAACAGTTAACAGTTAAATAACCTTTTATTTATTACTACAAGAGAAGATATGCAATAGATGCAATTTATTATTTATTTTTTTATCTGAAGAAGATGTTTATACCTGTCCTGTCTTGCATTAAACGTCAAATTAAACCTTACTTGAGTTTTCTCTGATGCTGGTTTGTGTCGGTTCATGGAGGGCTCGATGCCATTTTCACATCTTTGGGCAGATTCCTCTTGCATATTTATATACATTTATTTTTTAACAGCACTCAAACTAATAACAAGCTATTTTTCGCTAATTTAATAAGACTGACAGTTAATTTTTGTTAGGTATGTGGCAATATAGCCTATGGAGCTAAACCGCTTGCTAAATCCTGTCAGGAGTTTATATGTTTTGATGTAGCCGTCATTTATGTACACGTGCTGTTACTATAGTGACGCTGAGCCTTAAAGGGCTCGCGCTGTCTCATTTCCGCATGTTTATGTAGTACTGAAAACATGCTTCACCGGTATTTAAGAGCAAAAGCTAAGAGATAACCATCTTTTGATAAGAAGTAAACGCTTGGTTTTCTTCAGGAAAGTTAGATAGCGCATGTGTATTTGCTGAGTCACAAGTACATGCTAAATCCCTTCATAAGCAGACTATGAAGGGTATAAATCAATGGTTTCCACACCCTATATAGTGCACATTATAGCCAATAAGGAGTCATTTGGGCTATATAGAAATTTTCTAATTTACTTGAATTCATGTGCAGTTTCAGGGAATAATATGGTGAAATGCACTTTCACATTCATTCATTCATTCATTCATTCATTCATTCACCTTCAGTAAGTGATTTATCTTGTTCAGGGTAGAGGTGGATCCAGGGCCTATCCCAGAAAATCTGGGTGTCAGACAGGAATACACCCTGGATGGTGCATTATTGAAGCACACCACAATGTACACACGGAGAACATGTGAAACTCAACTCAGGATCAAACCAACCTGCTGAAAAAACCCAACAGAAACCATCACAGAAATTCTAATGGTTTCCACTACAATTACCATTACAAATCAGCTAACTATTAAAACCATTTCCATTACCATTATTGGTCCTTAATGGTATCCACTAGACATAACATGCCACCAATAAATAAAAGGCAACAAATCACCAGTAGAGACCCACAGGGACCATTACAGTTTCCATTAAAACCATCACAAGTCTCATTACAACCATTAAAACCATTACAAATTCTATGAGGGTTTCTATTGGGTTTTTCCCCCTGTAGGGCCGAGACTCTGGAGCTGTGAGACGACGACACTACCTTTTTCAGTGCCACCCTGTTTGTCATGTAATCACACATTACTCACATAATCATATGATAAACATGAAATATGTGATTTTTCCATAAAGGAGTGCAGGCTCTAAGAAATCCATTATACTAAAATCCTGTTACAGAGTAGTTCAAGAAGTTATTACAGCAATGATAGAGTATAAGGTGAGGTCTATCGCAACTGGTTTTTTTTTTTTATAAACACCGTCTCTTGTGTTAGCAAGAACAGTGAACTTGTGTGAGAAATTTGACTGGATAAACTGGACTAGGTGTAGAAATGAGTTGCTTTAAATAGTCTCAGCAATTTGACCTGTTTGAAAATGGATCACTCAGGAAGAGCAGAAAGTAGAAAAGCAGAAAGCCGTTTAAGGTACTTTTGCACATGTGGAAAATAACCTGGTATTTTGCACTAGATCTTTAGTTTGTACTCATAGAAACACCTGTGCACCTGCTCCTTCATGCAATTTTCCAATCAGCCAATCACAGATTCACTGAAACTGGACAGTTGAAGATTGGAAAAGGATCAGGTTACATTTCCAGTTTTGGTGAGCTTGTGTAGACTATTCTTAGCCAATGGGAGTGGAACCTGATGTGGTCTTCTGCTGCTGCTGTAGATTCAGCATGTTGTTGTCAGGGGCCATTCCTGACTGTCCTTGCAGAACTTGTCCCACTGATTTCCTGTTTTATCCTCACCATTTTGTTGTTTTTGCTTAGTTGATTAGTTATCTTTTTAAGTTACCCGTATTCTCTCCTTTGTTGCTGGAGCATTATGTTCAGGTTATGTTATGTTTTGTGTTTGTTTCTTTACCCCCCCCTCCCCCCCGGCCTCGCCGTAGTAGCCACTCCCCCTGGCCTCGCCGTGGTAGTCACCCCCACAACCCCACCACCCCCACCCCCACCCCACTGGCCTTGCCTACTAAATTATTAAATGGTCACGTGAGTTTCATGTCTTACCTTTAATTCAACTTGTGTAACCTACACTAACCACACCTTACTTTGTTTTTTGAGAGAAATGGAAACAATCATAACTTCCTCTGTGCCTAAATGTCATTTTTATGTACTGTTTATGCAAAAACATAGATGTATTTCCATTGTAGTACCATCCGCCAAAATCTGTTTGCAGTGCCAGAAATGGTGCTGACAACAAACATGTATTCAAGCCAGGCAAATCAATGTAACAAGATTCATTTTACAGGCCTAGATGAACTGCATGTGCTTAGATTTTTTTAAAAAAAAAATCAGAATTAGCTTTTTCTTCACAGAGCTGCAGGGTGCATCCCTGAAATTCAGAATTTAATTTCCTTAAAGAAGGTTGGGTTGGTCATCGATAGACCAGAATCGGCGTCGAACTACACCTTCCAGAAATAGCGCGGCCTATGAACATGGCTGACAATGGCTCCAACACACCTCCATGACAAACATTCTCGCGTTCACTTTCACCCAATTACTGATTGCACACACCACAGCCACGTTCACAGTGTATAAGCACTCACAGTTCATACACACCTTCGCAAGGTATACACTCTGTGTTGAGTTTCACCAGTCGTTACCAAGGCTTTGATTGCTCATTGCTTGCATCTTGACGCTAAGCCATGAATCCCGTTCTTGTTTTGATTGTTTGGGTTAATAAAAATCAGTCAGCCTGCACTTGTGTCCTCGCTTATATACCTGACAGCGCTTTAAACACACTAATCAAAGGGCCCTAACTTGGCTCAAACCTCCATGACCAGGTTGAATATATTAGTATACGAGTTGATACCTAATGCCGAAAATATTCCCATTCAGGAGCAAAGTTACATACCGAGAGATGATTGCGTAAATGATGGCATTGTTTATAATTGTAGGGTGGGGAGATCTGACATTATTTCAGGTGTAGTTTTCATTCCTAACACACGCAAAGCATAAAAGTGAGGCAGAAATCAATCTTACAAAATAAAGGGGAATAACTTGTATTATAGCACAGCATTGTTGAATTCTTGATTCTGATCGGTCAGAAGGAGTTGATTAGTCTTCTTTAATAACTTACAGTACACACAGATTAAAAAAAAAACATTGACATTGACAAATTTTCTGTGAGAATATACTCATTTAGTATTTATTTATAAGCTGTAACTTTAAGTTTTCTGATACAGAAAATCTTCAGGGCAGCGGGCTTTTTGGTTGCTTCTTAACAGGACAAGCTGATGTCTTATTAACTTCACAAGAGAGTAAAAGCTTGGGTTATTGTCTTTAAGGAGTTAGGGTTAGTTCTCTTTGCATGTTCTCTTTGCATCTGCATGGGTTTCCTGCCACCTCCCAGAAACATGCAGGTAGTTGAACTGGCTTTGTTAAAATGCGTTCCTAGCCATCAATCACCATGCGCTCATATTTTTATGTTCTTGTTTTGGTCCTGTCTCCACCTCCTCTATTATCATTTGCTTGTTACCTGATTGTGTCCAGCTGTTTTGTGCTAGTACTTGATTACTTAATACTTATTAGTTTTCGTTTTATACCTTACCTATACCTATTTATACCCTGTTGTGTCTGTAAACCTGTGTGACCTCATGCTTTTTGTAACTTTTTCCAAACTGATGTGTTCCTGGGTTTCTGATCATTTCACTAAAACCTCTAAATGTTGCGTGACATATAGTAGAAGATTTTTACCTAATACACACTACATGTATTTATGGCACTTCCTCTACCTCTATTGTTACTGCATTCAACACTTAATATGCAGAACTCCTGTCCTACTATGAATTATAATATAATTTACAGGCCTGAGCCTGTAAAACCCACATGCCTATGATGTCAGGCTTATATATAAACTTGACTTATTATGCAAGATACTGGATATGTCTATGGCACATTTCTCTCACTGAACATATCAAAATAAATTTTTATAAGATAAAGCACAAAATATGTATTGCACAAATATAAATACACACATTATGAATGAATACAGTGGTGTTTGTGTGTGTGAGAGAACAGGGATTTAATATTTTGTACATTGACACACATGTGACACATGCTTTTGTATTATTTACTGTCACATATTAATGTTTATGAGGCACTTTAACCTTGCACTTTACCCTGTGAAGCAAACTTTTTTTAAATTATTATTGTACTCTTCCTGGAAAGAAAGTGAACAAGTTCTGTCAGGTTCACACAGATCAGACTTTTTGTGTGTGTGTGTGTGTGGTTGTTTTTTTTTTTTTTTTTAAATAGAAATAATTAGTAATAGTTGATGGGACCATTTCAGAACTGAAATGACTCCATAACAGCACAACTCAATATTCCACCCAGAAGATATTTTCTTTTCTTTTTTTTCCTTCGAGGACAATAATGGAAACGAAGACCTGAAAGACTGGTGTTGTGCTGGGTGTGGATTAACAACATACTGACTTGTATTTCGACTTAGTTGCCCAGGTTTCATGTTTATTCTCCTGAGATTCTTGTTGCAGCCTGCGTAAAAAAGGAATCGCTGGAAAAAGTAATGGCACTTAATGGAGATCTTGGCAAACACGGTAAGCATGTAGAGATTTAAAGGGTCTCAGAGGAAATAAAGTGTGAGAACAACTTGCTTGTGTGGGAGGGAAAAGTGGAAGGATGAGATTTAAATGATTACAGTTGATACGTCTTTACCAAATGCAAGAGTAAGAGGCTGATTCTTAAGGTTTAATGTAATATTCTTGATAGTTTGTAGCACTTATCATTGCTCCTGGTTAATATATTATGTTTATTTGGCCTAGTGTACAATTGCTTATGAATTTTGTTCTCAATTTTATTACTGTAGGCTTAATTACGCATGATCATACCTACCTATGCTTATTAGTTCTAGAAGTTTATAGGTAATGTATTATGTATTTATCTATGAATCTTATATATTTATTTGTCACGTTTTGTTAATTAGACTCAAAATGCTGCATCACCGCCATACTATAAAATAAGGTTTATGTTAAGAATGTTTGATGCTGAGGTTGTAAAGTCAAGGGTGCTAAAACTTTTAGAAAGAGTAATTTCATTAAGACTGATGTACTAACAGAGAAAATTCCTCACAGTGTTTAATTCCTCTTACACTACAGTAATTTTCCAACAGCAAATAATAATAATAAAAAATTTCATAGAAAGACACATCATACGTTTCATCCCTTTATAGTTACATTTAATGTTGCGGAACATCCAAGAAACAAGTTAGTTAACGTTATGACTTACG
This sequence comes from Ictalurus furcatus, assembly GCF_023375685.1. Lineage (NCBI taxonomy): Eukaryota > Metazoa > Chordata > Actinopteri > Siluriformes > Ictaluridae > Ictalurus > Ictalurus furcatus. The sequence goes on along the minus strand of NC_071277.1, from coordinate 5,875,141 downwards.
TTGTCGATTGTTTATGGACCGGTACCTTTATTACAGTGTAATTCTCTATAATAACATGATGACAATAACATTTAGAAGGGAACACCATCTCAGGCATTAAGCATATAAGGTGGTGGTTTAGTGGTTCACACGTTTGTCTTGCACCTTCAGGGTTGGGGGTTCGAATCCCGCCTCCGCCCTGTGTGTTCGGAGTTTGCATGTTCTCCCCGTGCTTCGGGGGTTTCTTCCGGGTACTCCGGTTTCCTCCCCCAGTCCAAAGACATACGTTGTAGGCTGAATGGCATGCCCAAATTGTCTGTAGTGCACGAATGTAATTGCACGAATGCGCAATTGTTCCCCGAGTTCCTTGGGATAAGCACCAGGCTCCCCACAACTCTGTGTAAGATAAGCGGTATGGAAAATGAATGGATAGAAGGATGGATAAGGCTGTATCAGAATGGGTGGCATAATACAGATTAGACTAAACTAGATTCGACTAAGAGACCTTTATTTATTACAGTGGTAATGTGCTGTAACATGGCATTGACATTTCACTGGTGGACCAAATAGATTTGGGAATGTCGTACTGTTCTTTTCATGTAATATAGTGGACAAGTAGTGCATGTTAAAAACCAACCCCCTAATGTTATGGAACACAACAAGATCTGTAGATTCGAGTGTTTTATATTGCAATATTAGAAGGTTGAAGGAATGAAATGAAGATATTGCAATTTGGTCATTACACCGACAGATGGCGACCTAACGTACTACATTTGGCCAAAGCCCAGGTTACACACTTTAAAAACACAAGCATTGACGTTCAGTGCGTTCAGTGAATTTTAGACAAATGGAAAATGGTTTAGAAAATAAATAACAACATACACTCTAAGTGTTCTTTCACAGAGCCTAGAGTATTCACTTTAGTACAACAGACTAAGGTGGAATTCGTAAAGAAATCATTCTAAGGCAGGGTTCACGTAGTGGTGAGTCAGTAGGGTGATTTTTGCGTGTGTGTGTGTGTGTGTGTGAGAGAGAGAGAGAGAGAGAGAGAGAGAGATTGAGATTTGGAACACGCCCGCACTTGGTAACGGTGGGGGGGAAACGTCATGGGTCTCCAGTGTCATCCGATTTTGCTGAAAAGACTTATCTAACTTTATTGGTGAGTCTGAAAAGAGAGTTGTGGCAACACCGGATCATGTCTGGAGAAAACGGTCTTGAAAATAACACGCAGGAATCACATGAAGGTGGTAAGGAAAATGGAAAACAAGTAGGTGGGTAAAGGTATCACATTTCTCTTATAGTTTTTGTTTGGTTTTAATTGGACCTCACGTTTTATCCTATGTGTGCTCTTAAATATCGAGTTAGCTTCCATTGTGTTGCAAGTTAGGCGACTTGTTTTTTTCTTCACTTTTAGCATGACTTTTAGTTAACGTTATTTTTCTCGATAACTTATTAAAGTTACTTGAATTCATTTGCTTTTAACTTTTAAATACAGTTTAACTGGATTTTAGGGTGTTGTTATTATGTTTGTTAGTATAATTTTAATTACTACGTAACCATCCTAGTTTAAGGGTTTGGCTCTAACGGGCTTTCTGTTTCCATGACAATAGATGCGTCTTGAAGCGTAAACTGCCTTGAAATGTCGCAAGTAACTATTCAACTTCCGGGTTTTCCCTAAATTCATTTGCGTATTAATCGAGGATCTCCAATCACAACTCGTTAAGACTTAATTCGCTCGATATATTGAGTAGCTGTTTAACTTCCAGGTTTTTCGAAATGAATTTGCATATTAATTGAGCATCTCCAATCACAACTCATTAAGACTCAGTTCGCTCCATATATTAAGTAGCTGTTCAACTTCCGGGTTTTTCGAAAGTAATTTACATATTAATCAAACTTCTCCAATCACAACTCATTACAACTCAGTTGTTTCATATATTATGTAGCTGTTCAGCTTCCCGGTTTTCCGGAATTCATTTGCATATCAATCGAGTTCTTCCAATCACAACTCACTAAGACTCATTTCGCTTCATATATTAAGTAGCTGTTCAACTTCCGTGTTTTTCACAATTAATTTGCATATCAGTCTAGCTCCTCCAATTATAACTCATTACAACTGAGTTCACTTTGTATTATAAGTAGCTGTTCAATTTCTGTTTTAAAAAAATAATAATTTGCATATCAATTGAGCTTCTCCAATCACAACTCATTTAGACTCAATTAGCTGCATATATTAAGTAGCTAATGGTTGGTATGACACTAGATTCACTAGCTAGGTGGCACTATTCCGTATATGGTCTCTTTACGGTATTTTATTCCCAAAGGATGTAACTGCTTCTTGGATTTCTGAGGTTTTTTTGCATGCATCGTGGATATATTTTGTAGGTATTTTTGTTAACAAACATATTTTTTTTCTGGCTCCCAGTGTGTTGTCATGTAATGCGATATAAAGAAGTCAATAAATGAAAGCATTAATATGCAGTATTATGATGGTGTACAACATGACCATGTATATAACTCTGAGTTGTAGGATGTTAGAGAATATGTGGCGTAAACCCTAAATCCTTTCATTTGACATTTGCAGATGCTGGCTTGTTTATAACTGCTTACATCTCTCCTGCCAACACTGAATTAATCGGTACAAGCTGCATTGTAAATGCAGTGTAGTATAGGAATAAATTTGTTGAATAACATTTGAATTCCTTGCACATTTACAGACTGGTATAATCCATGTCTTGTCGTTTGGGAGGCTGAACACACCAGGCTTGTGAGGGCTGTCAAGAACAGTAATATGCTTCTAACAGGAAGAGTTTCTCCCAGCCATCTGGTGCAGCGAAGCACTTGTGTTCTCACATACCTTTCCTCCAATGATAGAAATGTGCATAAAACATTACCTAGAGTATTTCGAGTATTTACAGGTCGACAGAGCAAATTTTAACCAAAGCCTTTCTTCATAGGCAAAGAATAGTGAAAAACTTCTAGAGAGAAGAGTGCATCTCTGAGATCTGCGAAGCAAAAGGAGTCAGCTCCTGTAGATGCAACGCAGCAGTCAGCCTTTACTTGCATAAAAGCTTCATTGTTCACATTCCACACCTTATGAAAAACAGAAAACAGGACAGCTCAAAACACACACATCCTTGTGCTAAGGTGGGAGCAACAGGAGCGCTATTATACACAGCAGCGTGGTGGCATCTGATTGGTTCTGTAGATTTCTCCTGAAGGTACGAGAATGTAAGAAAAAATGCCCTCAGTGTGGCAGAAGAGGAGATGATAAGTGTCTTTTGTCAGTCCCAACTGCAGTCACAGGCTGGTGCACAGAGAACTGCATGTGGTGTACTTGAAGTCCGATGTCTATGAAAAAAAAAACAGCAGACAATTGAGTGCCAGGAATGAAAAGAAATACACTCCCCATTACGGAACAGAAGATATAAAATTAATAAAAAGGAAGAGCATATTGCCCATGGTGTATTATTTAAATGAAATTTTCACATGCCTGTTAAAAATCTAGGAAATTCACACTATAACCAACGAGTTCTGTAAGTTCATAACATCTGTTGATGTATTTCTTGCTTATTTCTTTTATAATACTTTATAATGACCACTTTAATAAAATAACCTAGTTCCCATTTCTCAGTTTTATTCCCAGTATGGTCTTGATAGCCTACTTATAACACATGATAATATTCCTCACATGGGCTTGTGTTCTGCATAAACCTACTGACTTTCATCACAGCAAACGTGCCCTGGAATGTCCTTCTGAAGTCTCAGAGCAATACTTACTCCATTCTCCAGATACTCATAACCAGCCTCAGTGGCTGGATTGTGTTAAAACGCCTGCAGCGTTATGGACGTCAACACCCCTGAGCTGGAGAACCAGCATACGCCTGGAACGTTACTACACACACGTCTCCATATCTGAATCCTTTACTCAGCTCACCTGTAACAACACAATTACTGCTATATTTTATATCCTGAACGCAGCCACGCCCATAAGTCGAGAATGCAAGAGGAGGGAAACGCATAGTGTACGTTTGTTAGGTTATGTAATCGTGAATCGTGTGCATCCTCTTTACACTAAAAGTGAGACTGTAACATTGGCTCAATTTTGACCCTAACTAGTTATAAAAATCCTGCAGCAGTGGCAGATTTTGAATGTCACACCCTCGCTGGCTATAAAAATAACAACTTGTCAAGAAAATAAGAAGCTTACACACACCCAAGTTAATAATACACTAACATTATACCAGTAAGTTACGTTTTTGCCTGCATGATATAAAAAAAAACAGAGTTTTTCATGCTTTATTACAGTTTAAAAACTATTAGTGCAAAACAATTAATAAATTATTCATTAAGAAACAATATACCAGCGAAGGTTTAAATCTTTGTAGTTAAACCTTTCTTTTTAACTGGTCGCTCTCAGATCCTAATAGGTGTAAACGTACGAGTTAAGCCTACAGATAAAGTGCTTGTATCAGTTGTAAGACATACTCTGTATTGTGTGTGTTGTGCTACACATTCCATGATTGACAAACCTTTTGTAATTAGCTCAACATTGTTCCTAATAAAATATAAGACTCCATCGACAAAAATGCTTATTATGGGATGTCAAAATGTTTACTGCTTTTCCAAAGGTGTTACTCCCACTATTGAATAGCACAGAATCGCTATGTTTGAGACACATACAGTAGATATACAATTTGTGTTAGATTTTAATGCTGATTTGATGTTTGTGTGTGTGTGTGTGTGTGTGTATGAATTCAGGCCTGGAAGGTGATGCAATCCTGCAGTTCCTGACAAATGGAGGAGACTTGACCAAGGTGAAATCCAGCAAATGGAAGAAGAAGCGCCACTACAGACTGATGGAAGACGGCAGTACCATATGGAAAGAGACGCACAAGGGCTTCAAGAAAGACAAAACCTGTGAGCATGGCCGCTTTCTTCGGATTTTCATTTGAGCAGGAAACGGAATCAAGTACATACGTTCATGCAAGACGGCACAGATATGTTTTGAACTTCACGCCTCCCAGAATACCCCTGATGTCATAGGTGCGACTCTGCACAGGGGCAGCTCATAAAAATGATGAGCTATCCAAATAAAAAGTCATCAGTAGGAGAAGAAAGTACAAGTAGATAGACTAAACGCACATTGTCCAAACAAAGCACAAATTAAAAAAAAAGGACAAAAGATGAAAAAACTGGAAGTTCGGTGTTTTTTTAAATAGTTTTTTTAGTATGGAAGTTTTCTGGTTACTAGTTTTGATATTAAGTTCTTTAAGTGTGTGTGTGTGTGTGTGTGTGTGTGTGTGTGTGTGTGTGTGTGTGTGTGTTTAACTGTGTCAGTGATAACCCTAATCATAACTAGAGCTTGGGCTCATGTTGCATTATTGGGAAGCAACAGTAATATTTTCACATCATTAAAAGATTAGGCAAGACACATTCATTCTTCTGTGTTATATGGTGTACACTTCAATCCTGAAAGCTGGAGTGGAAAATAAAACACAATAATGTTGATAATCTCCAGAGAAAGGGGAGAGGTACAGGGAGGGTATATATAATAGTCATTTGGAAATCTTTTCCCACACAATAGCTGGCGCCTTGTCCACCTAAGAGCTTCCTTTCCAGCGCTTTCTTGTCAAAGACCCCAAATGAAGCCTGGTTTATCTGCTGCTTTCCGACCCACAGCTGGCTCCAGATGTGTGTGTGTGTGTTATTGATATCTACATGGGAAACATGTGTCCCTATGCTGATAGGGAGAGTTGAAAATCCTGAGAATACTACACAACATCTGTTTAAAACAAAATAACAAAACATGCAGATAGCAAAAGTGCTATAAAGTTTGAAGGATTGGATGTGACGACCGATTGGGTCTCGGATTTGATTTCAGAAAAGCAGACAGCTTCTGCTTTTACAGGCATGCGGGAAATGAACTTTTTATTGTCTTCCAGAACTGCTGATGGTGCCAAACTACTGGGCCTTCAGTTCTCACTTGTGGAGTTCTGTTAATTCCTATTGTGTAACAGCTGGAAGAGAATCAAAGGCGCTTATACAGAGTAAATACTGCTGGGTGCAAAAGTTTGTATACTCAGGATACAACAAAGACAAAAAAAGAAGCTATCTATACCAACCAGACATTTAATGTTGTAGGTTTCACTGAAGTTACATCATTATCACAAATACTACAAATGGTAGAAGTGTATCTTAACTAAGGAATTAAACACTCGGGGTGTGTTTTGTAGGTAAATAACCAATGACACGGAGCTTTGATGTTCCTCAACACAAAGTCAAGTTACTGTGATCACTTTGAAGTTTATTATTTTCCAATTACGGCATGCCCTGATGTGTTTTATTCTTCTTATACCACAGCAATTCGCCAACAATGAAATTTTTTTAAATGAATGAAAGAATGACACATTACGCTTAAATATTCAAAACAAGTTACCACCTAGTTATAGCACCTGCATAAATATGACCTAAAACATCATCAGATTTTCAAACAAGTCCTCAACGTAGATAAAGAGAACCCAAATAAACAAACGAGACAAAAATATTATACTTGGTCATTCATTTATTGAGGAAAATGATCCAATATTACATATCTGTGAGTGGCAGAAGTATGTGAACCTCTAGGATTAGCAGTTCATTTTAAGGTGCCTTGTTTGTTTAATTGGGTTCTCGTTGTCTTCTTTTAGGACTCGTGTGAAAACTTGATGATGTTTTAGGTCATATTTATGCAAATGTCTAGAAAATTCAATTCAAACTTTCACTGTATAAAAGCTAGATCGTTATAAAGTTCCCCAATCAACCTAATTACCTTTTTGGTAAAATGATTAAGACTGTAGTTTCTTCTGTGGAGGAAAACTTATTGTTACATTGGAGACTCCTTCCAGAAATGTCTCTTTAGACAAAGCTTCACCACATCAACAACAACATGTTTTGTTTTGCTAGAACCTGTGAATAGCTGTTAATATAGAAATAATAACGTAATGTACATAACGTAATGATGATATTGTTAATTAAGCCCGTCCTCCGTCCAACACAAATCCGAGATGTGTGTTCGACAGGCTTCTTTTATATCTCATTGCCAAAAGACCCAGATCAGATCACATGGCTTAACCCCAAACCTCAGCTGTATATAAAGGACTGAAGTTAACACCACCTCAGACTGAGCTTTGAAGCATTGACTTTACTCATCATAACAGGAATCGGAGGATCATAGAAACCTGTCCCATAGCAGAGGCAGTGCCGTAGTGGAATATGATTGCTCGCACAAATTGAATTCATTCGCAGCATTCATGTTTAAATATGAAAGACTGCAAATAGCCAAGGTTGTTTGTAAAAAGAATCAGTTTGAGCGGGATAAATACCTGCACAGGATGTGGTTAGAGAACACACGACTGCGACACCGTGCTCGAGTAATTTGTCTGTCAGTCTGCAGAAAGGAAGAAGAAAGATAGAATAGTAAATACCACACATAATCAGATATGCAAAAAATGTGGGATATTATTGATATGGTGAAGGGTTCTGTAAAATCCATAACGTTAAACATAACCAAAAATGGATAAAAAGTATAACTTGTCATTCATTAATAAATAAACAATTGTAATCATCGGCAAATTGCTGTGGTATTAGACGAATAACACACTTCGGGATGTGCTGGGAAATAATTTACGGTGGTAACAGTACATCCGCTTGATGTAAAGCCATATAACAGCAAGGCTTGTTGTTTCTTATTCCTTACTCTATGTCATAATTGGATGTATATAAGAAAATGTGGACTGTACTTTGTAAAAAGGATCCTAAATCGTACCGTTCTTGTCCCTGGGGTGTATTGACATATTGTTAATAGATCGATTCTCAGCAAAATGTGTCTGTTCTTATAGCATGCTTGATAGGAATGTAGGAAATGCCGGTGTGACCGGATAAATAGTTTGCACTCCTCTTGACTGTCTTGTGATTGGATTTGCTCCAGAATATTTGTTCTTGTTTTATCTGTATATCTCCAAATGTTGCTTGCATAACATTCTGAGACGAAAACTAGAGACAAAAACATTAGTGTTAAAGTTCCTGCGAGTAAAATTGTTGCAGTAATGTTAAAATCTTGCAGTAAGGTTTCCAAAATGTTAGTTTTTCTTCGAGAACGTTCTAGAAAATTGTGTTAACGTTCCTACAAGTAAAAAACGTTGCAGTAACGTTGTGTTCACGACATGCTCCTACAAGTAAAACCGCTGCGATAATGTTGAAACTTGTTGCAGTAATGTTACCACAATGTTAGTTTTTCTTCGAGAACGTTCTAGAAACTTGCGTTAACGTTCCTATAAGTAAAAAACGTTGTGATAACATTGTGTTCACGCTCCTACAAGTAAAACTGCTGCGATAATGTTGAAAATTGTTGCAGTAATGTTACCACAACGTTTTTTTTTCTTTGAGAGCGTTCTAGAAACTTGCATTAACGTTCCTACAAGTAAAAAACATTGCCGTAACGTTGTGTTCACGACACGCTCCTACAAGTAAAACTGCTGCGATAATGTTGAAACTTGTTGCAGTAATGTTACCACAACGTTAGTTTTTCTTCGAGAACGTTCTAGAAACTTGCGTTAACATTCCTATAAGTAAAAAACGTTGTGATAATGTTGTGTTCACGCTCCTACAAGTAAAAACATTGCAGTAAGGTTGTAAATCTGCTTCCGTGACGTTGTGTTCACGCTCCTACAAGTAAAACTGCTGCATTTAGCATTCCTACAAGTAAAAAACGTTGCAGTAATGTAAAAATGTTGCGGTATCATTATGTTTATGCTCAATATATCAATATATTGCAGTAACGTTGAAAATCTTACAGAAGCGTTTCCATAATATTAGATTTTTGTCTAACTGAGAATGTTATAGAAACATTAGTGTTAACATTCCTACAAGTAAGAATGTTGCAGTAAATATTGTAAAAACATTGCCGCAAGGTTGTAAATCTGCTGCCGTAACGTTGTGTTCATGCTCCTACAAGTAAAAATGCTGCAGTAAGGTTGAAAATTGTTGTAGTAACACTTTCCATCATGTTAGTTTTTGTCTAACTGAGAATTTTATAGAAAGGTCAAAGTAAAAATGTTGCGGTGTGTCCTGTTCATGTTCCGACTGTACAAGTATGTATGCTGCAATAATGTTGTGTATACGTTCCTGCACGTAAAAAAAACCCCATTGCAATAGTGTTGTACTAAATGTTATGTAAAAACCATAACGTTTTGATTATAACGTATTATCCATAATATTGTTATCCCTTATTCTATTCTTACTACAGGAACTATGACAGGTCATAACTGGATCATAATTTGGATAACATGTAAGGAATAACACACAACAGGCTGTGCTGTAATAGGAAAATAATCCACAGCGGCATGGTCCGAAGTGGATTATGCGGAGCGTTCGCTATGCAAGTCCCTGTGAATGAGCTGTTACTATAGAAATGTGTTAGAACAAGTTCATTAATACGTATAAACCTGTCATTAATGTCACACCCTGAACTAGAAAATGAATCCACGACCTTCTGATGCAAGAATTCCATAGAGCTGTGGTATAACTGAAATTTTCACATGTTATTAATCATCATTAGATATGGGGATGTACTGTAAAGTCTAACCTTTGCCCAGGTCTAAACTCTCATGTCTGTAGTGGTAGCCCAGCATCGAGACAGTGTTTGGGTGAGGGTTGAGATGCTTACGGATTATCATGCACGCTTGCTATACGATAAGCTGCAGCAAATCAGGCGAGGCGTTTGAGAAGTTGAGCGAAAACGAGCAGTTCTGCTTTTCCTGTAAGAGCAAAGGCCATCTGCGGCACAGGACTGAATCATTGACAATATGCATTATCAACGGAAAATAATCTCAGTCCTTGAGTTATAAAGTTTTTAAAAACAATCTAACAAACGACTATGCAGAGCAATCAAGATTTCACAACAATCCAAATTCAACTTCCAAACACTCCAACACATTTAATCTTGTTCACTATTTAAAAAAAAATTCTTTCCTTTACTTTATAGTAGTATAATCCATTTTATTTCTTTTATTGTTTCCATTTTATTATTCTCATTTTTTGTCTTATCATTCTAGCAACAACAAAAAAAAGAGTCACACTAGATCTGACTATAGCTCTGTCGTCTTCTCAACAGTCTCCATCAATGACATTGAGTCAGTCCGTCATGGCCGTCAGTCCGAAGGCCTGCAGAAGTACACGGACAGCACGGTGGAGGATCACTGCTTTTCCATCATCTTCAAAGGCAAACGCAAGAATCTCGACCTGATAGCCAGCAGCAAAGAGGACGCCAAGAAGTGGGTGATGGGGCTGGAGAAGGTCATCACTAACATGCGCAACCTCAATTCACAGCAGATAAGTGAACAGTATCCTTTTAGAAAGATGGAGAGGAAATAGCTTGGATTTGTATTGCAGAAACACCTGAAAATCAGAGCCCTGAAAAGGACTAGGGTTATTAATGTAAAAAAAAAAAAAAAACGTATAAAAAGTTGGCCTTACATCTGAGTCAAAGCTGGATCATCAGCTGCATGCGGAAGGCAGACAAAAACGGCGACAACATGATGACCCTGAAGGAGGTGAAGAGCTTCCTGCGCCAGATCAACATCGAGGTGGATGACATGTACGCCGCCATGTTGTTTGAGGTATGACGCGTCCGTTATTTTTAGTCTGTAATCATCCAACCGCTTTACCGGCCCATGTGTTTGATATAAACAGTTCTGTTAGCTGGCTAAATAACATTTTATTTGATATGGTTGCCAGATTGCTGTAGGTAAAAGCTGTGGTTAGATGTGTTTATTTAGTGTCGTTGGTCTTCAGTGAGGTTCTGATGTTAAGCCAGAGTTAAACGGTGTTTATATGTTATCCTAACATTTCCACAGTTTTCTGATTATTTCAAAACAGGAGTCGGTCGATAGCGGTATTTATTCATTAAATAGACGCATAAGAGATATAGATAAATAACAAATGTTCAGCACACAGTGGGGTTAGATTCGAGCTGTAAAAATAAGTTCACAAGGGATGTTACTTGATCGAGTTCCTTCCTCCAGTCGATCTCATCCCTCTGCTACCTCCATTGGCGCTCCTAGCATGTTCCTAAATGCGTCATACACGACGGCTATGAAGCAGACAGACGAACATGGCGTTGCCGATCATAAATTAACGAGACAACAATCTGTTTTTGGCTAAGCAGGTTCCAACAGTATACTTGGAACAGCAACAACAACAACAACAATATGTAAATACTGACGTCGTAAGCGATATTATGGAAAAGTCATTCTCAGAATCTCGTACATTTTTCCTTGTGCGTGTTTTTTTTTTAAATGGTGGATTAATACCGTGAAACCATGATATTTTTAGACTAGGTCATCATACTGTGAAAATTTCAAACTGTTACACCACTACAGTTCATGTGAGTGAGTACAAAAAAAGGCTTAAGGATTAGGGGCGGAGTTTTCAGTCCTCACTTTAAAAAAACAAAACTTTTATTCATATTAAATTGAATGGAACTCATTGATTTCCTCACTGTACAGTACAACTTTCTCACAAGATCTGGCACTTGTCCTGAAAGTCAGTTACACTGTCATGTACACAAGAGTTTCACATAACTGGTTTCTGTGACTCAGAGTGGGGAAGGCGGGGGAGCGTGCATGTAATTTAAGATCTCCACACTAAACCATCATAAACATGACCAAACTTGTCACTCCTGTAAGTTGGTTGTCAAGTTAAACATACTTTGGCGTAATTCTATGTTGATGCAATCAACTTTACTAGTCAAGGACATAGACTGTACTGAGTGTGTAATCAGAGAAAAGGAAGAACTGGAGTGCCCTTTATAAAGTGCTCAGTATCATGAAATAAAAAACACAACAACAAATAAACCTTTTGTGTGAGTCAGCTGAGGTGTGGCCTCAGTTTTGGGCTTGGCTTATCTGACTGAAACTCTGAAGGACTATTTCAGGACAAAGCAATGCTGGGGAATTAGATTAGAAAATGTGTCACTGGTTAAATCAAATTTTTTTTGTCTATTTTCCTGACACATTCTCCTGTATGCCCTCTGTAGGTCAGTCTAACATTAAAACATTACTATCAATCCCAAGTTTGTACATTTGTAGTGCTTGGTATTGTTATAATTGTATATAGTGCTGATAAAAACAGGCACAAAATGTACAATATGCTCACAGTTATGTTTATATCGTTATATTTAAGTACATTGCAGTATGACATATGTAAAGAAGAACAAACGCTAATAATCAACCGTCACCACACACCCATGTTGGAGTGTTTCCACTTTACATTACCCATAATGCTGTTCAACTGACTGATGCTGTTCAACTGCCTTCGTCTCTACATAAAAAGAGTGATGCAGCTGTGCTTTATTCCTTGAACCATTTACTGCATGGTGTTGCCATATGGCAACAATGAATTTATCTCCGTTTTTTCATAGGCAATAATACAAAACGATTATTTTCCTATGTAACTGAAAAGCAGGGCTTTAACCTTGGCATAACAAAAAAATGCCATGTCACATGACCAGGAAGTGCTGTTTCCAGTTCGTTTTCTGCAGTCCCATGGCGTGGTGAAGGTCATCATCAGTGGGCTCTTAAAATTTGATAAATTTTTCAATATTTAAGCAAAACTGCTTACAGGAATAAACTGAAACACTGTCTGAGATAAGTTAACATTTATTTGTTGTCATTTAAACAAGTTTATATATTTTGAGTATTCTGTTCAATGGTAAAATGTAATTGTTGCCATATGGCAACAGTGTGCAGTAACGGAACTATGGTACATGCATTCACGAATTGAAAGAGGCCTATATAGCAAAAAAAAGTATGTTTCAAGAGAAAGAATTAAAAAAGATACTTCAATCTAAACATGTTTGGATCTAATTATTGTGCGTAAATCCGTTTACATACGTTTCACAACTGTAAATTCTTTCTTGAAGATATAACTTTTACATGCTTAGTAGGTGGCAAAAAAACCCCTCTGTAACTTGTGGAGCGGGTTGTCAACTAATCGTAGGGTTGGCCCACATGACTCCACATGCCGAAGTGTCCTTGGGCAAGAAATTGAACCCCAAGGTGCTCCAGATGGCAAGCTAGCGCCTTGCATGGCAGCTCTGCTACCACTGGTGTGTGTGTGTGTGTGTGTGTGTGTGAATGGGTGAATGAGACACAGTGTAAAGCGCTTTGTAGAACTGCTAAGGTTAATAAAGCGCTATATAAGTGCAGACCTTTTACCATTTACCATTTAAAAATGCTGTAATTGGAATTTTGTGTTATTTTTGACTATATGATACTTTCCTCCATTGCACATTGTTGCCATATGGCAACGATTTACCATTTACTCCACCTAAAAAAATTTTTTAAAATATATCTTTTAAATATATTTTATTACTTGAATTAATTCAAATCCATAAAAATCCATAAAAAAAAGTTTTGTTTTTTTGTAATAATTCCTGTAGTAGAGGGTCAGTCTGTTCAGCTTTCACCTCTCATCTGTACACTCTGCTCAGATCAGATCAGCTTACAAAGCTTCAACTCATCATGTCCTAGACGAAATAGTTGTCCTTTGTTGTTCTATTGAATGCCATCGTAACTGTGCTAGCAATAACTATGTCGCTCTGTGATGTCAGTGCGACACACTTACCACAGGAATAATACAAATACAGCAACAACCATCAAATTAGCACCAGAATCACTAAACACATCACAGATCTTTACATGTAAACATATCTTAACATCCTTTAACATGCTGCATTAACATCAGTAGTAATAATACTACAAAAACATACCTGCTGTTTAAATTTTTTTTTATAGAAATGTGACACATCAAGGTCAGGAACTCTGGAGGGAGAAGAGATTAAGAAATTCTATGACCTGCTAACGGCGCGTGAGGAAATCAACGTCATCTACGGGAGGTACGCTAAGACCGGTGGTCAGATGAGTACAGACGACCTGGTAAAATTCCTGCAGCAGGAGCAGAGGGAGACGGCGTCTCAGGAGGACGCACTGAAGCTTATAGACAAATATGAGCCTGATTTTACAGGTAACAGCTCCATCACGGCTGCCGGGATGTCCGTCTGAGCTTTCATTCTAGTTTTGCGCTGCATGAAAGCGCTCAATGATTTTTGTCTGACTTTTTTGTATTTCTTTTGCACGAATCCAGCCAAGCAGAATAAGCACATGACCAAAGACGGCTTCCTGGCTTACCTGACCCATTTGGAAGGTTTCATCTTCAACCCCGCCCACATTAATGTGTACCAGGACATGAGGCAACCAATCAATCATTACTTCATCTCCTCCTCCCATAACACCTATCTGATGCAAGACCAGCTCAAAGGACCGAGCAGTACCGAGGCCTACATCAGGTAAGGTCATGTTCTTACATCTTATGCACAAATAAAGGCTCCTATCAAATATTAAAATATATTTTTATTAATTAATTAATTTATTTATTCCTTAACCCATCCTGGACATGTGAGTGACTCCAGACTTGGATTTCTCACTCACACATTTCCTCATAGTTTGAATGTACTGTAGTTATAGAATAAGTAAGGAATAAAACCCATGGGTTGTGCTGTTATAGGAAAATAATCAACAACAGGCTGGTGTGATATGGTCAGCACACACAAAAGAGTTTTGTTCTTCTTAATCCTTCCAAATTATTAAAATTTTATATTTATTAGAGAACATCATATTGTGCTTTTTATCCATTTATAGGTACATTTAATGTTGTGGAATGTCCGTGAAACAAGATCTTTTTTTTTTTTATCTATGTATCTCCATCACCAGCCTCTTCTTTTCTTTCTTTTGAAGTTAGTAAGATTTTGTTTTTTCATGTCATTGAGAAACTGTGAAGTGCGAAGACGCAAAGCTCTGACACTGGAGACTCCTTCCATAAATGTTAAATGAACATGTCCTTCTGAAACTCCACCATATCAACAATTGCACTTGTTTTTTTTTATCTGTTTATGTAGAGCATCAAGTCCATGTGAATGAGTTGTTACTATAGAAATGATAGCGTATTACAAGTGCATTAATATAAACCTGTGATTTGAATAATCGTTGCAACGTTGTTGTCATTTGGACATTTCCAGAGCGCTGTTAAAGAGCTGCCGCTGCGTGGAGCTGGACTGCTGGGATGGGCCTAACGGAGAGCCGGTCATCTACCACGGCCACACGCTCACGTCCAAGGTGCTCTTCAAGGATGTCATCAAGGCTATCAATGAGTACGCCTTTAAAGTAAGTGAAGACATGTACACTGTTCATCTACCAGCCATCCATGTAAAGCAGGCCTGATTCTCAGAATCAGTCTGCAGCTGGATCGGCCCGTATACCTGATTCCAGCAGGAAAACAAGCATGGTGAAAACTGTGGCACCATGAGGTGAGATATAATGACCTGAATGAAAAATAACTCATGGCATCAAAGATTTAGAAGTTAGTTTGAAACGGTTAAATATAGAGAGTAAAACTGGTAGACTCTAGCAAAAACATATTTGTTTTATTCATGCAGTAAAATCAACATTATATTATTTTAAAGGTGGTGTTATTCTGGCCCACACCTGACATATAAATCTAATATTTTATTTTCAGTTAAATAAAAAAAAAAACAGCATTTTTTGTAATGTAAAATTTAAAAAAAAAATTAAATACAAATAAAAAGAGAAATAAATATGAAAATAAAACGGGAATTAAAAATAAAAAAAACATACAGAAATAAAAATGTTTAAAAACGGAAATAAAAACAGAAATAAAAATAAAAGCATAAAAAATACAAAATAGAATAAAATCATAAATAAAATATACATTTAAAAAATACATATACATTTATTTATTAGAAATAAATATACATTGAAAAAATAAATACAAACAAAAGAGTAAATGAAAAGAAAACAAATAAATGAAAATTTAAAAAAGTAAATAAAAATGTGAATAATTAAAAACATAAAAAGTAAGAAAAAATACTACTACTAATTATAATAATAAGCGTTTATTCATTTCCGCATCATTTTAATGATAATGAGTCTTTATTAGTCATATATACATTACAGCACAGTGAAATTGTTTTCTTCGCATACCCCAGCATGTTAGGAGGTTGAGGTCAGAGCACAGGGTCAGCCATGATACAGCGCCCCCTGGAGCAGAGAGGGTTAAGGGCCTTGCTCAAGGGCCCAACAGTGGCAGCTTGGCAGTGCTGGGGCTTGAACGCCCGACCTTCCGATCAGAGCCTTAACCGCCAAGCCACCGCCGCCCTATATGAAATATATTTATGGTTCCTTAATGTTGAGGTGTCCGAGTATGTTATAGGCCACAGCGACATCCATCAGGTTTTCCCAGATGTGCTTAATCAGCTAGCAAACTTCAAATACGCAAGCAAGAGTATTCCATCAAAGGTGCTTCATGTCTTTCATGTTTTTTCTCCTGGCAGACATCTGAGTATCCAGTCATCCTGTCTTTGGAGAACCACTGCTCAGTGGAACAACAGAAACTCATGGCTCACCACATGACCTCCATCCTGGGCAGTGCTCTTCTCACACGCCCACTGGGGAAAGAGATTCCCAGCTCCTTGCCGTCGCCGGAGGTTAGCCATATTTAATTACACTCTCACACTGATGTCACTAAAACACTGTTTATTTAAAAGGCGCAGCTACTCTGAGAAATTATCCTGTTCGAAATTTTACACCCCCCTGGCTTTGAATGTATCATGTTGCGTTCTTGAGCATCAGTGAATATTTGTAGCTTTTGTAATAGTCGTGTATGAGACGAGTCCCTCAGTTGTCCTCAGTGTGAAAAGTTGGATCTCAACAGATCTCATATAGCGGGCTGTTGGAAAGGGCTCAAATATGCAGAAGATGCTGGAAAAGTAAAGAATGTGCAGGACCTGGAGGATTTTTCTGAAGAACAGTGGGCAGTTTAACTGCTCAGGACAAACAAGGGACTCATGAAGAACTATCACAAAACATAACCACAGTCGTTGATCATCCAGGTAACGATACACGGGATTAAGAATCGGGCGTGTGTAAACTTTTGAACAGTAGTTCAGACTGCAAGGCAAATCACAATTTTATCTGAATGCTGCCGTTTCAATACATTATCGTATCTAGAGTAACAACTTAGACAGGAAGTTGTATAGCGGACGCGCCACGAAAATGGATAACGCGCGTAATGGTCATTGGACAAGTTTTCCATAAGGATGAGTTTGTTTAGGATTTTTGGATGGAGTGTCCAATCTCAGCACTTTGTAACAGTCTTGGTGGTTACATGTTAACGTGACAAGTAGCAACATTTTTGTTTTTTTTGACTAATTTATTGCAAGAGAGGAACAGGAACATTGATAACAGGAACTTGTTTCATGAATGTTCCAAAACATTAAATATACCTATAAATGGATTTTAAAAAATATATATGATGTCATTCTTAAATGAATATAATTTGTCATTGTTAACAAATTGCTGTAGTATAAGAGGAATAAAATGTTTCAGGGTGTGATGTTATAGGAAAACAATCAACTTTGGTCTGGTATCAATCTTCAGCACATCACCTGTCTTTCATTATTTTTCTAGACCAACGCCCCCGAGCGTCCTTTAAAGGGCCAGCATAATCCGTTGCATTGTGGTGGAAGAAAAACAAGAAAGCACGAATACAAGCATTTTGGGTTTTTTCTGCAATTAAATGGAGTGCATGCATGAGATTGCTCACAGCTTGGTGCCACATGTGTACTTTCATCTAGTTGTGTATTTACAGCATTAC
Organism: Ictalurus furcatus; assembly: GCF_023375685.1. Classification (NCBI taxonomy): domain Eukaryota; kingdom Metazoa; phylum Chordata; class Actinopteri; order Siluriformes; family Ictaluridae; genus Ictalurus; species Ictalurus furcatus. Next base: position 5,857,393 of record NC_071277.1, on the reverse strand, counting down.
TAAATTAAATACAGACAAGTGGTCAACGTTTACATTTTCCTAATCTTGGGATATAAGATTTCTATCTATTTACAAGAAGAGATTAGATAAGCTTCCTGAAGATACATCTTTGATACACCAGATGCTTGATGCTTGTTCGAGTTCAGTGTTTGGGTTGTGGTTAGTACTGTACTTCAAAAGCCAAAACCTTTCCTGTCCCTGACTTCTGTCCTCAGATGGCTTCCTCATTATATTTTTGAACTTCCTGTTTCTTTAAAGTTCCACATTTGTATCATAATGCTCAATGGAAGCAATGATTCAGGATCAGTAGTGCTGCTGTGCTGATGTTACTACAGTATAAACAGGAAAAAAAAATAAAGCAGCTCCTTATTTGGCGATGGCTGTGGCACAGATGAAAGGTTATTATTAGTAAAAAAAATGTTAAACTGGGCAGTTTTGGTAAAATGCGGGTTTGGTGGTGATACAGAGTGGAGTTTTGTATTTTCAGTTAGCATAGTATACTCTGAGGTTAGGGACTTAGATGGAGTTTGAGTTGCTATAATACAGGCCCGAGGGGTTGTTTTTTTTGTTGTTGTTGTTTTTTTTTCTTGTGAAGTAAAGCTTCAGAGAGACTTTCTGGCTCTCGGAGTGAGTTCTGTCTGTTAGTTGGAAGTAGTCCTGCATTCTTCCTAATTTCCCTCAGGGGTTAGGGCGGGATCGGAATGCTTTTGCAGAAGAAAAAAAGGTTTGCACGAAAGCACACGGACGGACATGAGGAGGAGCAAGGAGTCGTTTTTCGCTGGCATTTAATACCTTTAAAGATGTGAACAGGGTTTTTGTGGTGCTGCATCTCTGAAAAACAGTGAATCATTTGGCATTTTGAAAAGGAACAGGCCAAGAGTATGGAAGTAAACTGGTTAAAAGCTGTTTAAAAGGCAGTTTGCAAAGAACCAACATAACAAAGGTAAAGTGAACGATGAAAATGTTTTGCCCCCCACACACATCACCACCACCCTGTGAACCCAGTCTTTCACTAGTTGAGTGCTCAGTGAGTAAAGCATAACCAATCAGAAAGAACATATAAAAACCAACAAACATGCAGAGAGAATATGTCAGGCTCTTAATTACAACTGAAGGAGAAGATCTTGTGTGTAAACTTATGCAAAAAATAAGTGAAAATCTGTCCAAAAAGTGTCCAAAATGGTGACCTGCTTCCTCACATTCAGTAAAGTGCATTATAGGTATCTTCCCCCCCCCGCCGCCCAATTTTCTCTCATCTACAGACACTAGAGTCTAATATCTCGTTCCCTAAGCAGTGCATTGTGGGAGCTCTGGATATTCTCCACTGTGCTTTCAGGCATCACTATGTGCGAAATGACAAACCTCTGACAGTAAATGCCCTGTGGTACATGCTTTATAGCAAATTGTTATGATCTATAGTAATTTATCGTGTGTCTATAGTGTAAAACAAAATTGTATTAGCGCAAACGAAATGTTTCTGCTTGCAGGAATTAAAGGGGCGGATCCTGATCAAAGGCAAACGCCTCAACAAGCTGGAAGCAGCGTTTAACAACAACGCGGAGGATGCGGACAGCGTGTCTGAAGAAGACGAAGCCGCCGAAGCCAAACAAGGCGAACAGGAGACCAAACCTAAGGTGCATCACCCACATAGTATCGAAGTAGCTTTACAGAGATCCGGATGTAGATTTAGATCCCCACTGAACAAACCAGAGATGACAGTGATGAGGGAAAAAACTCCCCGAGACACTGAGGAAGAAACTCTAAAGGAAACCAATCCTTTTGGAGAGTAAAGATAAACAGTACTACTTTAAGTGATTTATGATTACAGCAGGTACAAATCTACAGTATCCAGGTGATATTATCCACTGAAGAAAGAAGGAGACTTTGACAGGAGCTGTTTTTGGAAAGTGTAAATCTTTAGGCTGTCCATGTAGGACCATCTACAAGCAGAAAGGCTTGAGGATGAATCCTTAGGGCAAGACGAGCCACAATAGTAGAAGTGTGTCACTTTCGGCATGATGTACCCAACAGATCAATTATGCATATAGGAAGCTGAGCTTAACCGAGTTTGAGATATAATCAGCATGCATAAGCCACCTGATTTTTCATTTGAAAAGCAAACCACAACAGTGCATCTGTTTTTTTGAAAACATACACTTCTATACAAATTGTCTTTTGCATGTTTTTTATTTAGAAAAAAAAGATGAAGCTCGCTAAAGAACTGTCCGACCTGGTGATCTACTGCAAGAGCGTCCATTTCAACAGCTTCGAGCATTCACGTGAGAAACAGGCCTGCTACGAGATGTCCTCCTTCAAGGAAAGCAAAGCCAAGAATCTGGCGGAACATTCAGGTAATTTTGTTGCTGTATATAAACCAGGTTCTACGTGGATTTTAAGTTCATGCACCACATGCAAAAAAGCATCATCCTTTTCAGATTTTAGGATATTTTCCATCTAAAACTAATAGAAAACACGAGTCATGTAAGCATCACATTGTTAGGTATTTCTCCCTCAGCGTGTGCTTCCGGGTTGACATGACTTTGTTTACGTTTCCATGTGTGTTTTGTTTTGGTTTATGTGCTGTCTCCACCCATGACTTGTAATTGGTTGTTTCCCATTTACCCTCTGATTATTCAGTGTATTTAAACCCCTTGTGTGTCTTTGTTTGCCGAGCAGAATTGTTTCAGTGTTTTGCCACCTGAGCTACAATATACCAAGCCTTTGTTCCGTGTTTGTTTTCCTGGTTTTTCGACATTGCTTAGTTTCTCGTTTTTTTTGTGTTCTGCCTTTGCCCTGTTCACTCTGTTTGCTGATCGCCCAACCTTTGCCTGTTTTCTGACCTTTATATTGTCTTCATGCTTTGGATTTGTCTGCCTGCCTCTCTTCAATAAAGCCTTTAACTGAAATTGCACCCGTCTGCACTCACCGTACCTGACACACATCATGCCATCAGTCAGTCCACACCAGAAACGTCTTAGTTGCCTTTCTGTACAGCCTACTGGCATACTGTCTAAATCTTCCTCAGTTTGTATCATTGCTGTAATAGAATATAAGAACAAAATGAGGACATCTTCTCCATACTCCACTTATGGAAGCCCATTTCTCTGCCACAGAGAAAAAAAAAGCAACATCAACATCAACAGTAACATTACTGTATATCTCAGAATTGCGACTTTATATCTCGCAACATTGTTTCCCGCAATTGCAAGTTGAAAATTTGCAATTCTGGCATTTTTTCTCACAGTTTTAAGATAACCTAACAATTTTGACATTTTTTTCTCACACTTGCGAGTTCATGTCAAACAATTTTGACTTTATTTCTCACAGTTACGGGTTAATGTCTCACAATTCTGACTTTTTTCTCTCTCGCAATTGAGACATTTAGGGATTTACAAAGAACGCAATGATGAAGCATCAATAATTCTCTAAAAATAGGCTATGTACAGTACTCATAAGCTAGTCAAGACAAGGAAAACCACATGCTAGTGCGTGCTTGGCACCTGTAGAAGGAAAAAAAAGGCCGAATTGCGAGATGTAAACTTGAAATTGCGAGAAATAAAGTCGCAATTCTGAGAAATAAAGTTGCAATTGCTTAATTTTTTTTTTTTCTTAATGGGCTTCCATATCCACCATAGTAAGTTTTGCCCAAACTGGTTTTGGCGCTAATATGGCAGATTGGATGTAACGTGCCCAAAGATGTGGGGAAGTTTTTTCCCCCATGTTGATGTAAAATGAGTAGCCTATCATAGTGTACAAACACTAACCGGTTGCACAACAACTAAACTCACTAAACTCCATTTGTTAGCAGATTACTTTTTTACACACACACACACACACACACACACACACACACACACACACACACACATATATATATATATATATATATATATATATATATATATATATATATATATATATATGTATGTATGTATGTATGTATGTATATGTATGTATATATATAGTAGTTGTCATGTCCCGGCAAACTAGTGACTCCATTTCCCAGAATGCACCGCAAACTACAAACAGCCGACGACTACAACTTCCATAGCTACTCACAGACACGTCACTTTCTCCTGAGGACTAATCAGACACACCTGTCCCCAATCACACTGACAAGCTTACCACAATATAAAAGAGACCACTCGTTCATTATGTCTTCGCTAAGTATTACGCGCAGTTACTCTAGTCTCTGTTGTGTCCTGAGCCTTTTGTTAGTGTTGTTATTCTAATTTGCCTCTGGCCTTGATTTCTGCTTAACCTGCTCTAGCCTGTTTAGTAGTGATGGGAAGTACGGATCGTTTTACTGACTCGGCTCTTTGAATCTCGTTCAGCAAAATGAACGAATCTTTTTTCAAGTCATTTTCATGTCTGCCTGTCTCTGTGTGTCTCTCTCTGTGTGTCTCTCTCTCTCTCTCTCTCTCTGTGTGTCCGGAAACGAATCACTCTCTGAGACGACGCGTTGTTCCCGAGTCATAGTAAAGATTCATTCAACATGAACGAATCATTCATGAACGACACGACACATCCCTAGCGTTTACCTGATCGCCTGTCCACTGCGTGTCTTTGTTTATGGCCCTCTGGATGTTACATGTTCTTAATAAAACCCCTAACTGCACTTGCATACATCCTAAGATTCAATTGTACAAAGATTGTTCAACAAAAAATGTTATTGATCTGTGTTAAAAATAAGCCTGTTAAGGTGTGAACACAAAATATATACAGATATAAAAAAAGAACCCTTCCAGTGTGCTTGGTATCATCACCAACGCATAGACCCGTCGTCTTCCTTAATGTGATCCCTAAACATTTGTTGTTGTTTATATTTTGTGTTTCAGCAACTGATTTCATCCACCACAACATGGACAAGCTGAGCAGAATTTACCCTGCAGGCACCCGGACAGACTCGTCCAACTACAGTCCTGTGACCATGTGGAACGCAGGCTGCCAAATCGGTGACATTTCATTGCGTTTTATGAGTCTTCCTTCCTTAAAGCAAAAAAGAAATGTACACAGTGTCTCCATGATCCCTGCTGTGTGTTTGGTGTCTGATGTTTGCTATGGAGCTACAGTAACAGAGCGAAGTGAAGGTTATAGATGCGCATGCTAAATCATCACACTCGCCTCAAAGGACATTGTGCATAAGCAACTTTGTCAAATATAATCTGTTTTAATTAAGCAAACTGATTCAAATGCGAGTCTGATACAAACTGTGTGCTGAGGAACAAAAGTGGTTTGTCTTCAAGAGCTACACTAAAGCAGGGGTTCCCAAACTTTTTAGGCAATTAACCCCAAATGGACATTATGAATTTTCTTTGATCCCTATACAATTTTTTAAAATGTAATTTTCCATAATAAGAATTCCACTGATATTTTTATTTTTTGACTGTCTGAATAGTGGCTCTGAACTTCCAAACATACGGCAAGGAGATGGATGTGAACCAAGGACGATTCCTGCCTAACGGGAAGTGCGGTTACATCCTGAAGCCTGAGTTCATGAGGAACCCGGACTCTCGGTTTGACCCCAATGCGCCCACAGAAGGACGCTGGTTCAGGAAGACGATCCTGCATGTCATGGTCTTTATCTACTGTATTAAGTTATTTCATGCCTTGTACTGTCTGTTTTTTTCCAGCAGGTGGTGGTGTTTGTCAGTAAAAGCTCAATGTCTATACAGTGCCTTGCATAAGTTTTCACACCCATAGAACCTTTCCACATTTTGTTGTATTAGAAACCTGGAACTGAAATAAGGTTCATTAGGATTATACATCATGAATGTACATTAAATAGCCCACTGAACGCATGTGGACTCCATTTAGTTAATTATGTGACTTCTGATGTAGGGGTTTCACAGCAATGCAATCTTTTACATTGTTCTCAATTGTTGCATTTGTTTTATTTGTAAATAATTTAGCAGTTTCTATTGCTTTTTTCAGTATTATGGGCAATTTTGTGTAGATTCATGACATGTACAGTAATCCCAATGAAGTCCATTTCAGTTCTATGTTGTAACATTACAAATGTGGACAAGTTAAAGTCTCAAGGTGCTTTTTGAAAGAAAAATGAATTTATTGCAAAAGGAAATGTCTTTTTTTTATGCCTTAAAGCAATTTTTATCCCATATTTAATCAATTAGCTAACCATGACGTGTTTTGTATTCAAGCTTCAGACGCCAAACGTGAAATACATTTGGCTGAAAGGAGAACTTGGGGTCCATTTCACTTCTAGTTTAATAAACTGCGAGTGCTGTCTTGTTTCCTTTCAGGTCATCTCAGCACAGCAACTCCCCAAACTCAATAAGGATAAACCCAAGTCCATAGTAGACCCGTTTGTCAAGGTGGAGATCTACGGTGTGCCAGCAGACCAAGCCAGCGCACAGACGTCCTACATCAACAACAATGGCAAGTGTCATTAGCAAATCTACACGGAGATATATTTCATACTGGATTGTGAATGTTGTTTAACTTCCTGTGTTGTGTTTTCTCTCTGCAGGCTTCAATCCAGCGTGGAATAAAACCTTTAAGTTCCCCATTCATGTGCCAGATTTGGCCATAGTGCGCTTCGTGGTGGAAGATTATGACGCCGCGTCACACAATGACTTCATTGGACAGTACACGTTACCTTTCACCAGCATACAGAACGGTAAACATTGCTTTTAATTTTTCTCCTCAACCACTCATGATGTCTGATTTGCCCTGTCTCTTTCTTTATTTTGCGAGAAGGAAGGGAGCACTGCTAGATAGATTACTACAGTTAGCAGTCGTACACCTACAAAGTCACCTAGATTAAAGGTTTCATTTGCCTAAAATGGATGGGTGTAGCTGCAGGGACATAATAAATTGGCCATTGAGTGAGATGTGAATGCACAGAAAATATAGCTTGAATTATATATTACATAATACCAGTGTATCTGTCTAACTGTGTGTTTATAACATTTCCCAATATTTCCTTTATGTGTTTTATATATATATATATATATATATATATATATATATATATATATATATATATATAAAATTAGCTATTATTATATCCAATTTAAGCATGCTGTCTTTGTGCTGTTCTACAAATATTATATACAATCAGCTCCAAAATTATTGGCACCCTTGGTAAAGATGTGTTTTAAAAAAAAACCTCATGAAAATCTATTGTTTTCTTTCACTGGAAGTATGAATGAAATCTACGATTTAATGGAAGTAAATTTATTTATTTATTTATTTATTCTTTTTTTTAAAAAAACTGCCCCCCCCTCCTTTTTTTCTTTTTAACAAAACCAGATGGGTTGCACTTATTGAAAATTCCTATGAACAAAATGTAAGAATATGGTCTGCACTTATATAGCACTTTTTCAAACTTAGCAGTTCTACAAAGTGCTTTACACTGGTTCTCATTCACCCCATTCACACACACACACACCAATGGTAGCAGAGCTGCCATGCAAGGTGCTAACTTGCCATTGGGAGCAACTCGGGGTTCAGTGTCTTGCCCAAGGACATTTCGGCATGTGGAGTCACGTGGGCCGGGTTGTCCTACGATTAGTGGACAACCCGCTCTACCACCTGACCCACAGCCGCCCATTTATATTCCCATTTATATTTCATATTAAGTTTGCCTTAATTTTAATAAAAACTCTTAAGCGGTCTTCCACGACACTGTGTTTCACTAAGGTATAAATACTTCCTGTTTCACATTGAAGTTGAATTCCCTAAACCCTGTGCTAGTGACCAGAATAATACTCTCAACAACTATATGCATTAAAGGTGCAGTTTGTAACATTTAGAAAAGTGTTTCTAGATGTATAATAATCACAGAATTTAAGAAACCTTAGAAAAACTTTTGACTGTCAATATTGCCAGACAACAGTTGAGGCTAGTTTCTTCACTTCATGCTTCAGTTTTTACATTTCTGGCCCTGAAATTTGCTCCACCTTCTCCACAAGGTATGCAGCTAGTTTCAACAGATAGAATTGGGCAGGATGAAGCTCTAAAAAATGTACAAACTGCTCCTTTAAATATATTATTTGAACTACATGGTCTGGCACATGAAATGATTATTAGTGTAATGTGGAATTGCAATTTAAAAAAAACCCAAAACATTCCATTTCCGCAGGATACCGACACATTCCCCTGCTCACAAAAGGTGGCGACGTCATCCCTTCAGCAAAACTCTTCGTCCACATCATGGTCATGGACCCCTAAAGCACTGCTGAGTGCTGAGAGCAACCATGTTTTCCACGGTTCCAAAAGTAGACCCTCTTATACAGAACAAGGAAGACGAATGACGTATGCGTGCAATGAAATTCAGAGACGCCGAGTTAAAGGAGACTCACGGATCTGGGTGAGGTCAAGTGAGAGTTTAAGGAACTCAGAATACTGTATATTTATATCAGATGTGAAGGAAATGGCCAATGTGTAAACTTTTCCTTTAAAAGAAGAGTTTACCTTCTTGTGAAATGGCAGTTTGTAATACTGATATTTCCTACTAAATACAAGTTTAAACATTTAAAGAGATTAAAAACCTCCAAGTAAGTGTGTGCAGGTGTGTGCAGGTGTGTGTGTGTGTGTGTGTGTGTGTGTGTGTGTGTGTGTGTAGTGTGCAAGTGCAATTGAAAACCTTAATTTTTGAGTTATGAATTAGGTTTTAATGTAACTGTTCTAAAGTAAACACACATCACAACACTGCTTATAAATATTTGCCCCCTTTTCTTTTCATAACAGGATAAATACAGCACACAGGAACATGAACAATTTACATTACACTAAACTTTGGGGGTGGGGATTAAAATTAAACATCAGGAATTATAAGAAGGATTTTGACATGGGATCTAGTATGCCGAATCTTTTTTTAATTAATTTTTTTAAAAATAATCATTCTTAGTATAAGAAACATTTGCTCTAAACTCTAAATAATGTCTGTTTACTATGTTTGCTGTTGGGGTCTTTAGTTGACATGTAATTTATCTCTAAATCTTCATGTTTTTTTTATATTCATTTATGATTTATTACAGTTAAAAGGGGCCAAATCCTGTTCCAGAGCTATGATTATCATGAGTAAGCACTGTGTTTTCCTGCGCCGCCAGTCAGGTTAAGGTTAATGTCTGAGAATCTTATGATCATATCAGGGTGTTTTCATGTCTCTGTTTACTGTGTATTTTTGAACTCGAATGACTATAGCACTACCTGACTCTTCTAAACATGTTATTTTCCTGGTAGATGAGGTGAGAATCTGTTCAACTCAGTCTGTAAATGTTAAACCTGTCATTGTTCATTATCTTTGTAATAGGAGGGAGTCAGCTTCAATGACACTAAAGAAATATCCTTCAACATTACTACTCTTTGACAAAGTATCTAAATAAAACATTACAAAGGATCTTGTGCATGATGGTTTTTGTTCATTAGTCTTTGATACACTGTCACGTCAAGGTCATTATCATTAAAGATGTCATTATCTTACAGGTCTATTCAGGTCTGGGCTCTGGCTAGATCATTCAAAAACATTGATCTTCTTTTGGTTAAGCCATTACTTTGTTGATTTGGGTGTATGCTTTGGGTCATTGTCGTGCTGAAAGGTGAAATTCCTTTTTATCTTCAGCTTACTAGCAGACACCTGAAAGTTTTGCACTAAAATTGACTGGTGTCTGCAGCTATTCATGATTCACTCCACCTTGATAAAAGCCCCAGTTCTGGTAGAAGAAGAGCAGCCCTAGAGCATGATACCGCCACCACCATGCTTCACTTCTGATATGGTGTTGTTTTTTTGTTTTTGGTACCAAACATATCTTTTGGAATTATGGAATTATTATACCATTTGGAATTGGTCTCATCAGACCATAAAACATTTAGCCACATAGTTTGGGGTGATTTAGTGATTTAGGCATGGATGTTTTTTGTGAGAAATGGCTTCTGTCTAGCCACCATACACCATAACCTGGGCATGTGAAGAATACAAGAGATTGTTGTCACATGCAGAGAGTAATCAGCACTTGTCTCCTTTAATGTTACCGAAGGGCTCTTGTTCCATGGTACATCTAATGTTTTGGAAATTCTTTTATATCCCTCTACTGATCGATTCCTTTCAACAACTGAGATACCGTACATGATTTGTAAGCACTTTGCGGACCATGGCCTCAGCGGTCAGATGAAACCAAGAAAATGTGAAGAAAATCCTACAGATACAGCTGATCTATATTTGGGGTTAATCCGAATAATTTAATTGATGGCGGCTGTATGTTAATTACTTTTGAACATGAGATTGAATGTGATTGTTTCATTCTGAACACAGCCACATCCCCAATTATAAAAGGGTGTACACACTTATGCAACCTGGTTATTGAAACTTTTTTATTTTTCCTATTTTTCCCTACAGTCTTTCTGATTGTTTTTCACTTAATTTTTATACATGGAAATTTCACATGGTGGAATTAGATCTGACATGAATTATCTTAGTTCAATTTTTTTTTACTTCACAAAAGACTGCCATTTTAACAGGGGTGTGTAGACTTTTTATATTTTTTTATATTTACTTCCAGCAACAGGGAAGTCTATAAACTCATAATTTTCTTGTAGCTTGCCATTCATTTATTTATCTTTAGTCATTTGGGGGTTTTTTTTTATGCCAGTAAATTTAACATCTATTTGACACTGGTGTAAAAGTAAAGCTTGGTGGTGGTAGCATCCTGCAGTTGGGATACTTTTTAGCAAATGGATTGAAAAGTTTAACACCGAAGAACGCTGAAGAATACAAGAAAATCATGAATTAATTTTTTTTTTTTATATATATATATATATATAGAAATAGAGAGCGGTTGTTCTTGTGTTCTTGCCATGCTGCATGCCCTATTGAGAATCTGTAGCAATAAAGAGTTGACCAAAGATTTTAAGACAGTTTTAGCAAATTTATTTAGAGGAATGAAGAAAATGTTCCTGAGTGATGCAAAATACATAGAAATATAACAAAAAATTGAATCTCTGACAAAGATACTTGCAGCAAATGGGACTGAACTCTACATACACTAAATGTAAGAAGCCATATATGTATGTATGTATGTGTGTATGTATATATATATATATATATATATATATATATATATATATATATATATATATATATTGTACTGCTCCTAATTTCTTAATTTATTGATTATTCTCATTTCTGTTCAATTTTATTACATTACAAATCTTTTGCTTAATGGAAGGGTTAACATTTTGCATTTTGTGTGTAAATTGTACTTATTTGCCATCCATATTTACACCTTGAATTGTCTCAGGTGTGAATAAACTAACTCTCGATCAGATTGGGAAATCATACAGATAAAAATCTGAATACTTTTTCAATCAGGTCTACATATACAGCCATTTCTACACAGCAAAGCTGCAACAAAGATGGAAGCATTTACACAGATCAAACATTTATTCTCAGGCATAAACATGTCATAGCTATTAAAAAGCATATAAAGCGCATTTCTGCAAGCAAACACATATTTGTTTGAATTATATTGCTTTGATGTTGCAGTAATATTATCAGGTGTTTGTCTGATTAGTATTTTTGAGAATATTTGTAATGTATTCTTTGTATTTTATAGTCAGTTATGCCCATTAGGAGAAAGGTTTCTTGTCAGTTTTTTTTTTTAAATTATAAAAGCCCAGCTTTCTTTTTCAGGTCGCTCTGGCGCCACATCGGCAAGCGCTGGAAATCATTTCTGGAGCAACCGAGGAGACTCTCAAACTCTGCGTCATTCAGATACTCCTGAAACATAGATTAATGGTGGGGAAGAACACAGAGGACAAAGATAAAGGGAGGGAAGACAGGGAACATAGATGAGAAAGGATGCTTTTGGGTATGGGATAAAGACACACTGTATAAAGAGCCCATTAAACCTGGCATGTGGGAAGATTGAGCATAAAAGTGTGACGCAGTTTAGTTTTTTTATGTTTGTGTCATTAATTTGACTTTTTGTTGAAATATTACTGGGGGATATATTCTTTTGTGCTTGCTGTTTGCCATTATTGCTTGACAATTTCTGGTACAATTTTATAATTCTAAATTATGCGATTACAGCATTTAAAAAAAAACAATAATAAAAAAAAACATATCCCTTGTCACACTACAAGATGATCCCAATGAAAGCTTGGCTGAATTCTCTAACAGACTGTATGATAACGTGAGCTGTTATGCAATGAAGATCGTCTAACAACAGACTTGTAAAAGAAAATGACTGTTTTGCTTACATCATCAATCATCGATCTTGATCCGTACAGAAAACGGGCTCGCATAAAAATTTCTGACACCAAAATCAGGCCAAAAATTGTAATGTGTAAAGCCAGCTTTATATTGTAGGCTTCACTGTAGGGATCCTTGATTTTCATTGTCTAATTTATTGTTCAAATTTTCCTCTAAAAACGTACTCCATAAATAAGTAAATAAGCATGTTTATATTCGGTGCAACATTACGCCAGTTTCGACCAATTTTTACCCATAGTTTTAACATTACTTCGGTTTATTTTTTGTGTTTTCACATCAAATATCCTTTACTTGAACTTAAGCCCTTATGGTGAAACGATAGTTTTCCCTCTTGAAACTGACCTTGTCTTGATCTCTTATACTACAATAACCCAACACTAGAAAGTCTGAGGTTCTGATTTATGCAAAAAAGAAGATTTACTAGCTCACTCTAGGGAACATTCTCATTACCCACCTCTCGCTTGCTGGGGTCTACTCCCTGAGGAAGCTCACTGGAATTCTTACTGATCAGCTGTTCACGACTCAAATTAGCTGAGCTTTGAACTTTAAAAGGAGGCGTATCTGCACGTGGGCCGGTTCTACTCATGGAGGATGATTGAGGATTTTTGGATTTGGAGTTCTGAGAAGAGATTTCAGTGATGGGTCCTCCAGGGGCACTTGACTTCCTGCTCAAGACTGCGTTGTTCATGTTCTAAAAGGAAATTTTGTTTAGGTTCAAATGAAGCAGATAGAGAGAGATGCTTACAGTTAGGGGTTTAACAATTTGATATCAGCTCAAATATGTGCATCCACATTGGATACAGTTAAGGTCAAAAGATTACATACATTATATATATATATATATATATATATATATATATATATATATATATATATATATATATATTACTAAATATATATCTCTTTTTTTTGTTTTTTTTACAACGCTACACATTTCATGTTACTATACATTTCTTTCAGCAAGTCAATTATGGCATCTACTTTGTTCACTTCAAAGGTAATTTTTAAAACAATCAATTAAAGACTTTATTTATTTCAGCTTTAATTCGCTATATAAGAATTCCAGTGGGACAAAAGTTTACATACACCAAGTTGACCATGTCTTTAAACAGACTGGAAGATTTCAGAAATTAATGTCTTTTCTGATTGGCCAATTGCCATAATTAAGAGGTAATTAGAAGTGCACCTGTGGCTTTATTTAAGGGCCTATCTTTAGAGACAGAGCCTTTTCGCCCTTGGGAAAACAATGGGACGCCAACGGGAAATCCAAGCAACTCAGCCAAAACCTTAAAAAAAATTGTGAACCTCCACAAGTCCAATTTCCAAACAAGTGAAGGTATTATGAGCATCTGTACAAACAATTGTATGTAAATATAAAAACCTCACAGACACTGCACTGTTAAGGATAGGGCACAAATTAACTCACAGGAATTAATGACTTTTGGTCCGAAAGGTTCAACCTGAACCCCAAGACAACACACGAAGGAACAGGTGAAGTAGCTGAAGGCATCCGGTACAGAAAATGCACATACATCATTAATAGAGTCCTACATTGTCATGGCCATGGAATAAAAAACCAGACTGACATTTGCAAATGATCACCAGAACAAGTCCTTTTGGAAGACAAAAATTAAACTGTTTTGCCACAATGATCAGGACTATGTATGGAGGAAAAAGGGTGAGGCTTTTATTCCAAAGAGCACCATCCCAACTGTGAAGCATGGTGATGGCAGTTTCATGTTACGGGATATTTTGCTGGAAAAGGGACTGGTGCAGTTCAGAAAATAGATGGTATCATGAGGAAGGACGATTATCTAGAAATACTGAAGCAAAACCTCAAGGCATCAGCCAGAAAGTTAAAACTTGGCTGCAACTATGTCTTCCAGCACAACAATGTTCCTAAGCATAACTTCCAAAGTTATAACAAAATAGCTTACAAGATGGCAAAGTGAAAGAATTGGAGTGGCCATCGCAAAGTCCTGACCTGAATCCCATAAAAAAATTTGTGGACTGAACTAAAAAAAGGTGTCTGAGAAAGAGGCTTACAAACCTGACTGAGTTGCACCAGTTCTGTCGGGAGGAATGGCCGAAAAAAATCTGAAAATCTGATATAGTGAATAAAAGCTGAAATACTTCGGTCTCCTAGCTATAATTTTTGAAACTGTACCCTTAAGGGTTCCAACCCAGTGATAAGCAATAATACTGTTTATCGCTGTTTTATCTGAGAGTTTATCTGAGAGTTCCTCAAAGCAGTTCTGTGTTGCTCTGAACACATAGATAACATACCACAGAGATCTGTGAAACCGATCCCGAGGAAGACATTTTACTCTTCATCTCCTCATATGATAAACCTCCCTGAAAAATACAAATTCAATTATTCTCCCTCGAAAAAGTGACATTCAGAAATCACAATTATTCAGGTCTACACAATAAGTTAATGCCAGCGCCCTCTCTGTCTGGTTCCAGTTATTTTCTACACACTCACACTCCACTTGTGAGTGTCCCAAGCGTTGAACCATCCTGTGAAAGTAGGCGGCTCGTAGCCCTGTTTCACTGAGATGATTGGGGTATCAGGGTCACGGCCCGCTGGATGGGTCTTCAGATAGTCCAATGCACTGTTGTGAGATTCCTGGATCTCATATTGGTTGGCAGAGTTGCCAATCCATAGGAAAATCTGTGAAGAATATGATGAGTGCATTAATAATAGTCTTCTGACTGATTAAGTTGTTATCTGTAGTTTTTTACATGCTAAGAAGAGCTTACAGAAATACATCAGTGAGATCATTCAGAATCCATCTTTTTTAATATGATGTGCCATCTAGCTGTTTTTGGTTTGTGTTGAAAATGCAACATGAGCCATGCCATTTTATTTAGTTACCACCAAAGCAAGAAATCCACATAAACATCAGGCATAAAAAACGTGGCTTCACTCAAACCAACCTCATCCCAGGTGTCCAGCAGCATGACATCATCCTCATCCAGGTCATCCTGGGTGAAATGAGCCACCTCGTTCATACGGAATTGGCCCGTCTGGTTAGAACACTCAAAAAGGCGGGGACTGTGCATTGGTGCTACCTTCTCTAACCTAGTGGATGTGAATGGTATGCAATCAGGATTTATTAAGCACCTGATGATGCCTTTAGAGCTACATACAGAGGTTTAGAGATGCGGATGATACATTAAATGATGTCATGAGGTACCTCTTGTCGCTGGCATATGGCGCTTTTCCACCCAGGGCCACCCAGAACTGTGCCGGCTCTTGGCCCTCCATCACAAGCTGCTTGTCTGCCTTTGAAAGTACGTCAGCAACAGCCTTCCCCATGTCACGCTCATCACCACTGCAGCCCTATTCATACACACAAAAACAGACATGGTGAAAGAGGACCTTACATTCCAGCGTGTTATTTCTCTATTACATTACCATGCTGTTGAACTACTGAATCTGATTGGTCAGAAGATGTTTTTGTCTTAAATTTAAATAATAAAAAAAAAGAGGCTTTTGAGTAAGTTGGCTTCCTGTTGGGCCACATCACACCACCCGTCATTGATCATTTCCCTAGCACGCGCTGGCATGTTTTATTCCGTACTTAAACTTAAGTAAAGACTCTGAATACTTGCCTTGCCATACCACATGTAAGTATCGTCCATCGTTTTTAGAAGAAAGACGTCATTGCTGTTGAGAGAAGAGGCTCTGGCTGGCACTTCTGTAGCCTTGGTATTCGTTTCATCCGTTCCTCTAACCTGGAAAAGCCTAGCACCTGGATCAGGGTTAACCACACCCGGTTTTCCTGTCCCACCCTTAGAACAAACCAACATGCCATTAGAAAATCTCATTTCAGAATCTTTATCTCCATGACACAGAAACCAGTTTAATAGGACAGATATGTAGTTCCTGGTATGATTAATTCTTTAATTGGTGCTGTACCAATTTTGAGGGCCAAATATTGATTGTATATATATTGTATATATATTTTCTTATAGCCACTTCCCATTTTGTGAAGCTCAACAACCTTTTGCCGCACATCACAGTTATATTCCTTGGTCTTACCCATTGGTATGAATGAGTAAAGGAATTTGGCTTATGCGTTACTTCATATTTACTTCATACCCCTGTGAAACAGGAAGTCATGGTTGAACAAGTTCCTGTTCCTAGTCACGCAGGTGTACTAAATTCTTTTTAGATATCAGGAGGATATACTTCAAATATATTTTTCTTATATGAATTCATAGGAGTGCCAATAATTGTTGCACACCTATATTTAACAATTTTTTTTTTTGATAAACCTGTGTTGTGGTTGCAATGGTTTGATATCCATGAGAGCAGAGTATTTTTGTGAATTTTTTAAACGAAAGATCAAAAGGTTAAACAATAAAGACAATTTTTCACAGCCTTCTTTGCTCATATTTACCAAGGGTGCCAATATTAGTGGAGGGCACCTGTATATATTGTTAATAGAAAAAACTAAGGATGAAATAAAGGTACACTGCCACCCAGCCCTGATGTTAGCCTTATTAACAGGATTAAATAAAAATGTATGAGTTTCTCTGACCCCTCTTTTACAGTATGGCTGGGTGAAACACGCTTTTCATATTTCTTGCATAACTGTACAATTTCGTTTAAAACGTACACAGTTCAACGTAGCTATTTTATGGTACTTTTTCAGCTACAGTATATCTTTCCATGGTAAGGTTGACATGTGCATGGAAAATGTAAATAAGGCAATTCTTGAAAAACAGCACATATACTGTACATGTACAATCATTATTATATAACCATATACTTATAATTTACCTCATAGATGATGAGTTTACCCTTAAAGATGGCCAGAAAATGGCGTGGCTCTTTGCCCATGGTCACCCTGACCTGAACAGGAGCTCCATTATATTTGTTATCTACATTCACTGCCTGGTATGCACATGCTGTTATCTCGTCCTGCGTGGCATGGCGACCCTGGACAATACATGACCACATTTTCAGGATCACATATTTCATATTAGTTGTATAGCGAGTGATTCTCTATAACACGCATTTTAAGATCGAAGGAGGTTTGAATTAAAAAGCTGACAAGTACATCTGTCCACAGAAGATCCTGCATACAAGTGATTTGACTTCAAGTTTATGTTTGTCCATTTGACCAATCGCTTGGTATATTATTTTCAGTTGCTCACCAGCCACATGTAGAGGATGTACTGGGGTTTGTTGGATCTGTTGTAGGTATAGAGCACTAGATAACAATCTCCTCCATAAAACTGCCCGTAAGTACTGGGTGGTACCTCCTGAAGCTCCAAGTGCTCAATACGCCAAATCTGAGTAAATGTTAAATAGTACAACTATTGTTAATGTTAAATAGTACAAATAGTAAACATTTACAAATGAATCGTTTGAGCATCGTGGTGTGTATGTGTTTGTGTGTATTCCTCTGCACCTGTACTTCTCCAGAAGCGTCATCCACCATCCGCTCCTGTGCAGCCAGTTTAGGCTCGGCATGGAGTTGCATGACATCAAACTTCACCTGGTCTACTTTGGCTATAAGACCTTAAATCAGTACACAGCCATACATAACACTACGTTTGTACCAAACGATTGATAATAGAGTGATGGAGTGGATACCTATCTTGCCCCTGGAGTAGCTTGTCCCCAGGCCCTGCGATTGGCCTGCCTCTTTCCAGGACTTGAAGAGTTGTTTAAACATGGCAGATTCTGCACCTTCACTCATCACTTCCACATGAGTGGTGGGGGGATAGTTTTTGGCTTTTATAAATCCCTGAGAGGGAACATTTTGATGAGGTCATGGTGATTCTTATAGAACAAATCATGAATAATATGATGATGCAAAACACATAAAGAGCTTACGACTGCATGTTGAAGGGCTGAACGTCTCTCCTCTACACTAGCTTTCTTCCCTTTCCACACTGCCAAAGAAACACCTCCTCTATCTACAATGTAGCACTCCTGAAAGAGAGATAACTAAGGCTTAGTGTCTGTTGCACACAAAACAGATCTAATGTGACTAAGATAGAGAGGTAGATTTGCTCACATCTGAATGCAGAAGGTTTTGTGTCAGTGGATTAGAGGCCACCTCTTGTACTACCAGCTTACCATTGGCGTCTGATACCCTGTGAACATCACAAGTGATTAGGCAATAACATAATTAAGAGTGCATCAACAGAGCATGAACAAGAGCAAGAGCAATATATCCCTGTGGAAGAGCAAGGATATACCTTCATGGATGAAGGAGGAGTTGGAACTTTGAATGTACAACGTATAATGCATAACGTGTCCCATCAATGACACCTTTTCTTTTTGAAGCAAGTATAAAAAAAACATAAACATGCATAATTTTTGATCAATTTAAGCAATCGATAAGTATGTTTACTGGTAAAGTTTGACATTAGTATTGGTCTATGGTGTTCTCAGGGATATTCTCTGTGATTGGTGGTCGAATCCTCTGGCTCTACACAGCTATTGTGACCTTCACATGTTCAGAGGCTTTTTCTCTGACTATTGTGGAAAACCAGAGATATAAACTTCTGAAAGAGCATGGATATGCCCTGGTGGGAGATCAAAGATATACACTTTTGGAAGCGAAGGGATAGACTCTCATTGGAGAACAGGGATATACCCTTGGCAAAGAGATGGCATGTACCCCTGTGGAAGAGGTGGAATATGCCCTTGTAGAAGAGATGGGGCATACCTTTGTGGAAGAGATGGGATATGCTTTTGTTATAGAGATAGGACATAACCTTTTAGAAGAGTTTGGATATAACCTTGTGGAAAAGATTGGATATAAACTTTTGGAAGAGTTTGGACATAACCTTGTAGAAGACATGGAATATACAATTCTAGAAGAAATGGGGCATACCCTTAAGAAAGAGATAGCACATACCCTTGTGGGAAATATGGAACACACCACTGTAGAAGAAATGAAACATACTGTAGTCTTATAGAAGAGATTATGTAGTCCCTTATGGAAGAAATTGGTTATAATCTTGTGGAAAAGATGGAGCATACCCTTGGGGAAGAGATGGTATATGCCTTTATAGAAGAAATAAAACATTATTCTTGAAGAGATGGAATAAAAATTTGTGTCAAAGATGGGATATACCCTTGTGCAAGAGATTGTTTATACACCCTTGAAGAAGAAATGAAACACATGCTTGTGGAAAAGATGAGACATAACCTTGTGTAAGAGATGGGATATATCCTTGTGTAAGAGATGGGATGTACCCTTGTGAAAGAGTATGAATATTCAGAGGAACAGGAATATACTCATCTGAATCTGGTGTCTTTTACCTGAGGTGTTGCGTTATTCCACTACAGATACCACATCCCATATCCCCACAATCCCAATAAGAACATTTATTTTGTTAAAAAAGCAAGTAACAAAACAATAAATACAAAAACAACAATTAAAAAATGAATAAGCATGCTTACTGGAACAGTTTGACATTAGCAGTCTGGTATTGGTCTGGTGTGTTGTCAGGGACAGTGTCTTTCAGTGGTCCAGTCCTCTGGCCCAACACAGATATCATGACCTTCATCAGTTCGGGGTAGGCTTCTTCTTTATCCCCCTCTATTATTCCGATCTGTGCCCGCCCCCCTCTCTCTCTATCCCTGATGTTCTGCGCTAGCAAACATCCCTATGGAGGAAATTTGGCAGAGAATTAAGTATTAATACATTTATCCAAAAAGGTTAACCAGGGCTGATTCACAGTAGTGCATACAGGTCTAGTTAAACGAACAAAGGGGTGAAATGAATCTTGATGTACCTTTAATCTCTCCTGTCTGTTGCTCTGAGGGCCGTTCCACTGCACAATGTTTTTTCCCATGTCCAGCAGAAAAACATCCCCAGTGTTGAAGCTCTTCCACGACACTTCCACCTAGGGGGAAACGCCACAGAATCCAACTGAGATCAAATACTGTACAATCAAGCTGACATATTAAGCACTCCACTGCACTACCATTTTGACTATTCCTCCTTTAAAATCCTTGTACAAGTACAATGAAGTACAGTCTGCTGATATTTTCATTTGGCAAAGCCAGTACAATAAGAATAATTAATGTTTCACAGTTAATATGGAATAACTGACTCACAGTTTCCATAGCCAGGGGCAAGATACACAAACACAAGAGAATAGTTTCTGCGTATTGTTTTGTTTTGTGTAGGGTGTTCAGGATTGTTTTGTGAGGGAGTTTATGAGGGCAGAACTGCATGCTGACACTACTCAACTTCAAAAAGCCCTGTTTTGAAAAGTTTCAGTTGTCCAAAACTGCAGTTTAATACTCTTGTTTGAACTTTGCTCAATGAATTGTGCAAAAAATGAGTATTTTTGCTCACCAAACACTCCATTTGAGAGTATCATTAGAGCCAATATCATGCTAGTTACTTATAATAAAGCTGTTAGTTAGCTTTAGCTAATGCTATTTACGTGCATGCACATATATATATATATCGTGGTGAATTTTTTATAGTGCCATGACATAACATAAGGTTTAACAGTAGCATCAGCAACCTCCATGGCAGTGACATCCTTCCGGCCTTTGACATGCAGCAGACGCAAAATGTCATAGACGTTGGTCTCGACGTGTTTGAACCCCGACCCCACACCTCCTTTTTTATATCTGAGGATAAACATGAAAGCATTGACTTTATGTAGAAAGTAGACATCTACTGTACTCTGCTGATCCTCACATGCTCCTTAAAACTATACTCACATTATGCCATTTTTGAAGTAACCTTTAAACCTGGCTGATTCGCATTCCTGAACCTCCCGGTGCTGCACTGGGCTGCCGCCCAAACACTCGTCCAGCTGCGTGACGTAGATGGCCGCGGCACCCTGCTCGTCCTGAGAGGAGCTGTTCCCTATCCAGTAATGGATGTCCATGGAACGAGCATTCTCTGGCCCTCCCTGAATCACACACACACACACACACACACACACACACACAAAATTCTTCTAATTGGAGTGTTCAGGGACAGGATCCAAAGCCATCAGAGTCATCCTGACATTTCATCACACATCTGGCTTCTGTTCAAAGTCTCTGAGCCATGCTTGGATCAGTATCAGCAGAGCATCCTCTACAGAAAAAGCAGAATATGAAATGTCTATGCATACGCACATAGAGAACCATGTAGCAGTCTCCTTCAAAGAAATTCCCGAAAGCTTGTTCTGGCACAGGAACCATTTTCATATCCTTAAGCAAAGTAGAGACACACATGAGCAACACAGAGAATAAGAAAGTGTCACATCCTTATCAAACAATCAGTTAATTGACCAATAAAACCTGCTATAGGGTTTGTCTTGCTTTCAAGTTATCAGTTACTGCAATAACAACCTCAAAAGACATTGTTTTATGTCACAAAATAACCAGCAGATCAGGAATGACCATGTTTCGCTCACATTTATAGTCCATATCTGTAGACCAGGCTTGTATTTGATGTCTTTAAATGTGTCCGGCACCTTTTCAGTCATCTTGCTTTATCCTGAGAGAAGGGGTAAAAGGTCAAACTGCATATAAATAAACAAATATATAGTGCAAAATTGTTCGATTTTATTCAAATTTATTCCTATTCTTATGGCAACCAGTAGTCATTTTCATTACTTTTTATTTTTAAATGAAAGAAAGGGTAAAGCATTAATATAAGTTATAAACACAACAGGAAGTCTTAGAAAAGTTCACGAAAAGGACTTCACAAAACTTCGCTAGAGGACCCAATGATCAGTAGACCTTTTTAGTCATCCAGGTCAATCAAAACCAAATAATGTCTAAAAACATGTGAACAAGGCACCACGATAAAACGCAGTGTTAAGCCACTACCTCTCCCTCATATCAACTGCTAATAATAAATGCATAACATATAAAAACAGAAGTATGTCAGTTGCTGAGCAACCTATCAATTGATGGTTAACACGGCTGGGTGTGTTAATATGCTACAGTGCACCTCTAACAGGATGTAAGAGACGCCGCGCCAAATTCTCTGTAAGTCCAGAACAGATAAAGGGTTTAGTCATGAAGAACAAACATAGCTTCTAATGCCTTATAAATAATTGGTATTGGACCGAATTAGTGAGCTACAACAGAGACATTTGGCTTGTGTTCTACATGAAGAGAATGCGAATAGTTAAACAAAATAGTTTATTGCACATTATCCTCATGTAAGACTAAAGTGGTTTATCGTTTGGTCAAAAAGGTGCACCACCATTCATCAAAAAAAAAAAATTGCACTGCGATTTACAAAATAAGTGGGCTTGTCCTGAAACAAGATAACGATTCAAAACATATAAACAAAGTAGTAAAAGAACTTGCAGTTATAACATGAAGAATAATGTGAAAAGGAAGGGTGAGACTATGTACATAGGTAGTACCTTATTTTAGCAATTATTTTGTTAATGTTATTCATACATTTTTTTCCACTATTAATAGCTTCGCATACATAATTTTTCCATGTTTTTTTTGTTTTAATATTTTAAATAATGTATTTTTTTTCACTATCATTAACTCATACAGTACTTTATTTGACCATTTTGGTTTAATGTTAATAAATGACTATGGCTTTTGCGAAATGGGAACATTGATCAGCTTTCTAACCACACTGTGACGCAAAATACTATTAAATCAGAAGTTTGTAGAACATTTCATTAACGTTATTTTTGTAACATTGTAACTTAGAATCTGTAAAACACGTTAATGATGACTGAACTTTCTCTATTTGAATTTAGAAGAGGATTTTTCTAAAGTATGACCCTCCTCTTTAATGACTCCTTTAAGAGAGTCATGTTTCATTACATGAATACACAGTTTGGCTTTCACTCGGCAATGGATTGGCAAACAGATGTTCTTTCTGATGTTCTTTGTACACTGAGCCTAGAAAGACTGGTTTTGCATTTCAATTAGTCAACGCTGTATATTGACATAGAGCCTAACAATACGTTTTACATGCATTACATAAGCATACATGGCTTCGTTTCATATAAACCTCGGTTCTGAAGAATATCGGTTGATGTGCGCAAATTCCAAGCCATTTCTGGTTACTATGAACATTTGAAAAATTATACAAATAATTTTTTCAAAAGAATAAATAGATAATGCTATAAAAAAACAGCTTTGGGTAAAATTTGGATGCAGGCAAAACATGAAACATTTGT
Source organism: Ictalurus furcatus (assembly GCF_023375685.1). Taxonomy (NCBI): domain Eukaryota; kingdom Metazoa; phylum Chordata; class Actinopteri; order Siluriformes; family Ictaluridae; genus Ictalurus; species Ictalurus furcatus. Next base: position 5,834,007 of record NC_071277.1, on the reverse strand, counting down.
ATACACAGTAATACAAGTTGTATAAACAATTTGCATTACACAGTCAAATCAGTAACACACTTTCCAGGTAGAACATAACATAGCCGTCTGGTCTAGCATTTGTACATCATATATGCATCATCAGACCTGAAAATCCCCACATGCCCTCAAGCATTTCTCTCATTATTCTTATTCGAACTGAACATTTACATTTCATAATATTCATATCTCACTGCATTTCTTACCTTTTTATCACTGTACTCTTCAGCGCTGTGTGTGTGTGTGTTAACCAGCGTGTATAATCGAATCCCCGCTGTGGCCGCTTCCCGTTCTCTGTGTGTAAACCTGGGTGTGTTTCTGTCCATCACTCCACCCAGGTGAGCACACACCACAAACACACTGCTCGCTTAAATGTCTTTATATGGTCTACAAGTTGAAGCCCTATTGTCCTCTATTGTATGGAAAGTAGTGCAGATCTACGTAGGCATCCACGAAACATCCAGACATCATAAATGATTTGTTATATTATTAAACAAAAGGACAGCATGAAAAAGTGAAAGAAATATAAAGAAATGTTCTACAATGGGGTGGCCTTGGTTATAATTGTATTAATCTGTCAACTTTATACTATTCATTAAACTACTCGAAAATTAACTATCAACTATCAGTTCTTTTTTTTTTTTTTTGCAGCTAGGAACCTATTCCAGCATAAAGTATTTTACACTGACCACTGTGAGTCATTTATTAAGCATGTATGGAAGGAGTCTCCAGTCTCAGCACTTTGTAACAATCAGAGGTAAAGCTGTAAATGTAAGTTTACCAACAGATGAGTTTACCAAATCCATCCATCCACCCATCCATCCTGGAGCCTATCCCAAGGAACTCGGGGCACAAGGTGGGGGACACCCTGGACGGGGTGCCAACCCATCGCAGGGCATAATCGTACGCACATTCACACACTATGGACAATTTGGAAATGTCAATCAGCCTACAACGCATGTCTTTGGACTGGCGAAGGAAACCGGAGTACCCGGAGGAAACCCCTGAAGCACTGGGAGAACATGCAAACTCCGCACACACAGGGAAGAGGCAGGATTCGAACCCTCAACCCCGGAGGAGGTGGAACGACTGTAGAAATCTGCTATAATGTAAGTATATCGTCTAGCTAGTGATGAAAAAGTATTCTAAACTAGGGAGAAGACTCAGTCAGGCTTGCAGAAAGCAGTTGTTCATGAATTTCTCATAAACAGACGGTGTTTAGCCTTTGATGCGACTTTCCGGTGCTGGAAAAAAATGCCGAAGCACTTGAATAAAACAAGTTACTTTTAGAAAGTCAAAGGACACAAGGCATTTTCGGTATTAAAAAGAAGTAAAGAAATGCACACCGTAATTTTTAGACAGCCATCAAAGACAAATGACAAAATAGAACTTTGTATTTCCAAAGCATTTTCATCTCTGGCTGTGTGTCAATGCACTTGGGATGAATGGAACAATGCCTAAAGCAATGAAACATAACTGTGATGACACCAGCGCAATATGGCTTCCCTAGAGTTTTATATTACAGCAGAGGCAATGATCTTGATGTAAACCCATTTAATAAATGGTGAAAGTGTGCAAGAGTTCACAGCGAAGCATGAATTCTAATAAAATGAACATCGAAAAGTCAAAAAGAAAGGTGTCTTATATTAAATGATAATGAAATTGAGAACATTATTGACTGCAGTGGTGTTCTGCTATGACAAAGTGCCAGTGTACTGAACCCCTTCACGTGTATTAATCACACACAACGGCTACATCGCTGACTCCTTTAGCAAATAAAACTCTGGTGCTCTCTGAAAATTCACACTTCTGTCTACAGAGCAAAGTTTCATGTCATTCCGACCAAAACAAATAAGGCATCCGATTGATCGAATTGTTAGACAGTGACAAAGAGATTCCAGTTACATATTTGTTTTTAACTCACCTGGCAAGAATCAGTGACTGGTTATGATTGTGACGTCCATAAGTCCAACACACATCTTTAAACTTGCAGGCAACAGTAGAATTGATTTGGGAATACGATCAAAAGTACAATTTGGGAAACACTGTCTTTCTGAAAATTGTTGAAATTGTGGACAGAAGAAGTGGAAGAAGAAACAATTGATTTTCAAACAACCGGGAAACAATAGTTTTATTGTATCATGTCAGTTGAGCATGATCACTTGCTACTAAAAATAATAATAAACAATTTTTTAAAAAACATGTTGTTATTTAACAAGGGGAAACGTATAATTGTTGATGTGGTGATGTTTTCTCTAAGGAGTTGGATTTTTTAACATTAAATTTATTTATTTTTTAACATTTATGGAAGGAGTCTCCAGTGTCAACGCTTTATATCACAGACTTTTCACCACAGGAAAGTCTTCAGGACAGAGGACTTGACATGATAAGTAACAATTTTCAAGCCAATTTAATACATGGGAATGACTGATGTGATAACGGTAACTTTTTCATGTATGTTCAACAACAAGTGTACGTAGCTATAAATGTACACTGTAAAACCGGATAAGTGCCTTTAACTCAAAAAATTTGAGGAAACTAATTACCTCAAAAATTTTAAGTTGATAAATCAATTTCTTTAAGCCAAATACACTTAAATATAACAAAAATTTATTTTAAATGACAACGTTTGAGTTAAATTTTTGTTATATTTAAGTGTATTTGACTTAAAGAAAATTGGTTTATCAACTTCAAAATTTTGAGGTAATTAGTTTCCTCAGATTTTTTGAGGTAAATGAACTATCTGGTTTTACAGTGTAGCTATGTAAATATAAATAAACCTTGTTTTAGTTGCTAGGATTGAAGAATTTACCAACAGAGAACATGTCAACTTTATATTCTACTTCCTCTATGGTGGGTTTAAAAGACAATAACCCTTGAGTCATATCTGACATCAACTGCAACATTTATTTTGATTCTGATAAATGCTCGTAAATGTTCATACTGTATTGTATTTGAGTGCTGATTAACAGTTTCCATGTCATTTACTCAAACTGCAGTTAGATGCTAATTAGTCATTTTCCCCATCAACACAATGCTTATATGATTTCTTTTTCTTTTCTTGTTTTATGTTTTAAAAATAAAACCAAAGAAAGGTCTGTCTTTTTCCAATCACAGTTCATTTCGCTCAATGAAGACTGGCGGAAATCACTGGGAAAAAGGAAAAAGAAATAAACAGTGTTAAAATAAAGGCTTGTCTTTCCACTCGGGTTTACAGCAAATATTTGTTTAAAGGTCTGGAAATACACAGCATGTAAAAATGTTGCTTATACGTTCATAAAAACGTTCAGAAGGCACTTTATTTTAGGTAAGAGAAAAATCACAGTTGGGGAGACTGCTGATCGAGAAATGACCGTCTGCATAGCATGAGCCGAAGGGCCGAGTCGCTACAGCATCTTCCAAACCCTCCGTAACATATTTCTGTCTTTGTCCTTGTTTTCTCGTACATATATATATATATATATATATATATATATATATATATATATATATATATATATATATATATATATATAAAGTCAGAACTTAGAAAAACTCTTGTTCTGTGGCAAGATTAGAAACATATGCTATGTACATATTATCTGTGCAATTGTCTCTGGGTGGCATACGGTCCAATAAACGTCAGACTGCACACGGAGGATTTGCCCATGTAGGTGTTTGAGATCCATCCGTCGTCCCCCGTTTGAGACAATAGCGCTGTCTAGATGTGACAGCTTGGCCTGACCAGCGATGCTGGAGTGTGTGTCTGGTAGAGCCATATAGTCTCCGTATTGTAACTGTGTGTCAGTGCTACCTAACCCTCAGGCTCTGTAACACACTGTAAACATCCTGCTCTCTGCTCAGACCCTCAAACAGAGGCAGCAAGTCCAACAGCTCTGTGTCTGTCATGTCATCAAACCATGATTGCACCGGGACCTAAAAGGTAAAAAAAAAACAACAAACCCACACACAACACAAAAGAAACACACAAGAGTTAAAAACAAACCAGGATAAACCTGTAAGAACATAAGAAATGGGAGAACTCCAAAACCTTCTACTGCTACTACAAACTACACGAGCATGGGCTCATTTTCTATACCAACAGCTCTGAGAGTAGTTCCTGCTACAGTAAAGGACATGTTGATATTGCTGTGGTATAGTCTATATAGTTGATGCTCAACATAATCTAAGATGAATAATAAACAAATAAATAAACAAATATGTTATCTAGAGATGCACCAACGTATCAGCCGATAAAGGCTATTTTTCACGCTATGGGCCATCGGCCGATAGTTTAAAAACATCCGATGATCAGGGCCGATTATATCCTGTCAATCAAAAGAGGGCGGGGAAGCACATCGATTCCATGCTGTGTGTAAAGAAGATGTCTCTTGTGTGGAATGATGACAAAACTGCAGTTTTCAGAGATTACAGAGTAATCTCTGTAGTCTCTGGACCGCTAAAATTTTACACCGGAAGTGAGCAGAAGTGAAGCGGGATTTTCAGCGTCGGGTCAAATTCTCATTTTTCCCGCTCTGCTCGAGCTGAATTAAAGCGCCAGTACAAGGTTGAAAGATTTAAATGAAGATGAGTTGACAAAAAACGTAGTATATATTGCACAGAAAAATAGATTTGTAGAGTAGTATATTTCATATCCAGTTAATGTTAATATATAAAAAAGTTGATATTATATATTAGCAGTTTGATGTCAGTGATGAAGTAGAAATGCTTTTGTTTGTGGAGAGTGAATGTGAGACTAACAGGAGGTTTTTTAGAATTCAGTCAATGTTAATATGAATTAATAACATTTAGTAAGTTAATAAATCTTCAGAATGTAGTTCATGTGTTCATGTTAATGTGAGTAATGTGTTTTCTGTTTATGAGACCAGTTACTGTGTAACAACTTGTTGAAATGGAGAGAATAAAGTTTTTATTTGCATTTCCTTCAGAATTGTGGAATTAATTATTATTCATTTAAAAGAAGGCATAAAAGGCAGAACTATCGGTTATCGGTATCGGCCGATATCACTCTGAATAATCGGTTATCGGTATCGGCTGTGAAATTTAGTATCGGTGCATCTCTAGTATTATCCCTTCATAAGAAATAATAAAACAGTTCTTGATAGCGGTGTTTTTGGACTGCACTGTTCAAACACAGATGACATTTCTGATTGGTAGGATTCAGGCTGAGACATACAGCGTTCTCCGGGTGGAAGATATACGAGGCCGGCGAGTTGTCCACTATGATCACTTTGCTGAGTTGTCGGCCCAGCCGGCTGAGGTCTTTGACGTAGTTCCCTCGGTGGAACACGCAGGATTCCCTGAAGAGGCGCGCACGAAACACACCCCACTGATCCAGCAGATCTGCCACGGGGTCAGCATACTGCACACACACACACACACACACACACAAGCTCTACTTTTTACATTTCTTATGCTACTTATGTATGCATATTTCGTCTAAATGCAGAATTTTGTCATTGTTTTGGAGAATGCTATCTTATAGATAACCTTAAGACAAACATATTCATACTAAAAGCCACAAAATACCAATTTTGATTTCATGGGGACTTCTCATTGCCCGTAATTAGTAGCAACAGCAGCAAAGAGATCACACTGCATACATTCTGTGTTCATTACGTCCTCTCCTGAGGTGTGTATGTGTGTTAATTAGCTAAGCTTACCTTAGCTAAGCTGGCTGTGAAGAGCACACATTCGAACAGTTCACCCATCTTCTGCAGAAACTCGTCCACATGAGGTCTCTTTAACACATAGACCTGCCGGCAAAACATGCAACACAACTGCTGTTCAGCAACACGCATGGACGTTTACACTCGGATACACTCTTCTTCTTTCCTCTCGTGCACAAGATGTTTAGTCGCTGCAACCCAGCACAAGTAATCGAGAACAGGCCGAGCCAGATACACAGAGCCTATCCTGGATTACTTGAACCAGGTAACAGCCATCGACACGACATTGACGAGACATGGTGCAGGAGGCGGTTCTCATGTAATGTACGTCTCACTTACTGACTCGCTTACAAAACTGTCTGAATCTGCTGACATGTCTTTATAACCCTCCTCTAATTCCTCCTACATGCTTCCATATACGATAAAGTAAATCCAACAGCAGAACAGAAAATAAAACTTTTAAAGACATATATGAATTACATTTAAGATACTACTATATATTTGTCTTAAAACACTTAATAACAACAACCCAGTATACTAACAACATCCCATATGCTAGTAAATAGCATAGCAAACTATTAGCAAAGACGTTAAAGTCAGCCTGACTTTCTCCATTTAAATCTATTGAAATATTTAATGTAGAATAATAAATAGTTTAATATGTCTTTAATGGTACAGAATATTCATTAAAATGCCAGGATACCAGGATAAATATACAAGATATGCTAATTAAAACGCCCTATCTTCTCAGAAATCCCTAGCTAGTTTAGTCGGCTAGCTAACTGTTAATAAGCTAGCTCACGTTTGTCATATTTGAACACGAGACTTGATTTTATAGCAATATTCTAAGCAATTTATTTATTAGTAACCCAACTTAAACAAGATATACCACCAAAATCATGCTCCTGTTCATCATTAACGTTAGTGAAGTTAGCTTGCTAGGTTATTTTAGTCATTTCTGTGGCTAAAAGATGGAGAACCATGTAAAGTTTTTTTGTTGTATTTGAATTGGGCAGTTTATGGTAAGAAGGGATTTCACATGCTTGTTTTTAATACTGTGCATTACTAGATTTAATGTTATAATTCAAAACAAAGCACTAATTCGGTCTCTGTGTTCAGTACCAGGGCTGGCCAATATATCGATATAATATCGATATCGTGATAAATGATTACATGATACATTTTTCTGAGATATCGTTGGTATGGTGTATTTTTTTTATATACGTTTTTAATATTTACAAATTAATTGGTAATTAAGAGATGCCACTGTCTTTAAAGGCATTAAAGAAAAGTATCGTAAAACTCAGTTTATCTACATTTTACTACTGTTTTGCAGACAGTTTGTTAGCTAAATTATATACCGCAGTATGCATCATGTATCATAGAAATGTCCTCAAGTATTTCCCAGCCCTATACAGTAGTTACAGCTAGTTAGTTAGTTAGAGTTACATTTATATAGCACTTGTAAGGGCCCTTGTAAGGGCGCCTTCGTGTACTCTACACTGCACCGTGTTACAATCTATAACCACAGGATCATCTCTTGACATTCTCTGGTGCCCGCGCTGACAGACTTCACATTACCTGATGGACTGTTCCATCGATTTCCACAGGAACGATGAAATCTGCATTGCTGATTGGCTGCGGGAGCAGAACACAGACGTACAGATTAAAATCACTGGCAAAACAGATAGAGAAGCAGACATCGTGGTAACGATGTCCTGAAAAGCTGGGTCTATATCAGATTAACATTTAACATATTTCCTGATCGGTTACATTTCTATATTGTATGCCGTTAATCGCTGTCATGTTAAAAGGGTGTTGACAACTGACATCAGCCGATACCCATGGTATTTTCTCTTTCATCTTCACTAAGTGCACTAATTTCAGTGTTAAGTAACCTGTTTCACGCCACATTTCACGCCACAGTGACATTTCTGAAAGTTGATGCGGTTACGAGAGCGAGGATTTTAAGTCTGAGTGTTTAAGAGGCCAAATTAATAGAGAGAGAGAGAGAGAGAGAGAGAGAGAGAATTCAGTGTGATGCCCGCTTAACTATTTAACAATGATCTTTGATGTAAAAGCAAGCTTCGTGGAAATATGCTCAAAGAACAACACGTGAAATGACAAAATGTCCAGTAGGGGGCGCATGCGCTCCACGCAGCGTATACACAAGGACTTTCTGAAATTTCACCTTCCAAGAAATTCCAACCTCAAACAGGACATTCCTCATTTCCGGATGTTGTTTGTCAATTATCAAAACACGCATTCTTGTACAATTTGTGCTTCAAACGTCCTGCGAAACATCTCCGATAAATTCACGAGTATGAGAGTCATAAAGCCATGACACTCTGGCTAATCGTTCACCCTCGGATTCAGTCAAGTCAGTGTATTTGAATTATTTCTGCCCTTTCATCAAACGCACTGAGCGAACAAACACTTCAATTAATCCATTTTCTTACAGGCTTCTCCACTTCTCTGCATTGATTTCTCTCTCTGAACTGCATGTTTGTTTCTCCACTTGACCTTCAAGTGAGCAGGCACAAAATCAACTTCTTATGTGGCCCTCAACAGGCAATTAGAGTCAGCAAGACCAGACCACATCTCGCACACTTCAGTTGATGGTGGGGGGGTGGGGGGTGGCGCGCTATTTTTGTGGGGACATGGCTGTATAAATTGTACCCTCACGTGGCTGTGCAGTACAGTACGTCTCAGGGACACGCCCTTTGGGTACAGTCCTCTGTACTCTTTCATGTAATGTGTGTGGGTGGCAGAATGGGTGTATTTGTACATGTGCTGTGTGTGTGTGTGTGTGAGGGCGCGAGTAAGCATGTGTGTGCGCACAAAGGCATGCATCCCTCGCTCCTTCCCTTTCTCCGGGCCTCTCTCTTTTAGCCAGCACCTCCCTTCTCTTTCCTAAGCAACGAGACGAGCTGCCAGGCAGACATTTTGAAGGACACACTGCTGTTAGACAAAGAACTTTACTTTCACTCACATTCTCTTGAAAGTCACTATAAACAGTACAACAGAACAGTGTTCTGTGTGTATGTGTGTATCTTTGTGTGGCCAGTGTTCTGTATAATGTTCTTTATAATCAGTGAGGAGTGTGTGTGTTTACATGTCTCTGCGTGAATATTTGCGTGCTTGCTTGAACTCATAAACATGAGACACTTTCGCCTACTTCCTGCTTTCGCCCCAAGTAAGCGCAGGCGCACATCTCTCGCTCTTTCTCACGCTTTCTTTTGGTCGCTTTCACTCACACGTTTGTACTACTTACCGGCCACTTTAATAGAAACACCTGTAAGCGTGCTCATGTAATTATCCAATCAGCCAATCACGTGACAACGCACGTGAAAAGTTGGTTTGAGGATTTCAGAAACTGTTGATCTCTTGGGGTTTCCATGCAGAACAGTCTATAAAGTTTCTTAAAAAAAAAACCTTCCAGTGAGCGGCAGTTTTGCGCCTTGTTCATAAGAGATGGCAGAGGAGAATGGGCAGACTGGTTTGAGATGGACAGGAAGGGTATGGCAACTCAAATAAGCACTCTTTACAACTGCGGTGAGCAGAAAAGCATTTCCGAATGCACAATACTTCAAAACCTAATCTAAGACCACATCAGGTTTCACGAAAAGGAAAAAGGAACATGAGGCTACAGTGGGCACACGTTGACCGAACCTGGACAGCTGATGACTGGAAAAACACTGTCCTTTTCTGTTTATATACAGTAAATGGTAAATGGCGCACTTATATAGCGCTTTTATCCAAAGCGCTTTACACTGTGTCTCACTCACCCATTCACCAATGGTAGCAGAGCTGCCATGCAAGGCGCTAACTTACCATCAGGAGCAACTTGGGGTTCAGTGTCTTGCCCAAGGACACTTCGGCATGTGGAGTCATGTGGGCCGGGAATCGAACCGCCAACCCTACGATTAGTGGACAACCCGCTCTACCACCTGACCCACAGCCGCCCATTTATATTCCCATTTATATTTCATATTAAGTTTGCCTTAATTTTAATAAAAACTCTTAAGCGGTCTTCCACGACACTGTGTTTCACTAAGGTATAAATACTTCCTGTATTTATACACAGCCACAGCTGCCAGTATATGAGTGTATAAGAGAAAAGTGTCTCATGTATACAGGTTACAGGTTTTTGAAAAGGTCTTAATGTGTGTGTGTGTGTGTGTGTGTGTGTGTGTGTGTGTGTGTGTGTGTGTGTGTGTGTGTGTGTGTGTGTGTGTGTGCATGTGCATGTATGTGTAAGTGCAGAAGATGCACAAGCTCCGTAGTGAAATAGGTCACTGGGGTGAGCAGGTGCCTCCTGACGGGAACCTTTTTTAGGCCCCATACAGGCAGTAAATCTCAGCAGAGGATTTCATTCAGCTGGGAGTTTTAATCTCACACTGAGTGCTAAACACACAACGTCTTCTGCGACCGAGCCTCGGAGCACTCCGCGGATTAGGACTGAATGTGAAATATTTTACTGTAGCGCTCAGTCTTGAGCTCATAGCTTGCATTCCATATCGAATACATCTGAGTGCACGAGTTTGCATCCGCTATATGGGGAAAAAGAGAAATGTATCTCTGTTTTACAATTTATCTACTGTATAGGAAATCTCTGAGAAGTTCTCCGTATCTATTTAGTGAAATTTATATCATTTAACTTAAAATAAATAAATAAATAAATTACTATCATTACCTTAGGATGCACTGCTTGACTATTTTTGTTAGTTATGATAATGAAGAAACATTAAACACACTAAAGGTCTTGATAAAAAATGCCAGTTTGTCCTTAGGGTACGCAAACATTTGCACTTGATTTTGCTTTAATACATGTTTTTGTAATAATGTGTGATCATCAGTGATGATTATGCAAGCTCCTTGTGGAAGAACATTTTATATTGCTGGTTGCGCAGATTCATCTCATAACATTCAGAAAGAATTCAGGGCTGCATCCCAAACCGCAAAAAGTGGTTAAATAGGAAAGTATTGCTAAACAGGAATGACAAACGGTAATGTATTGACAAACTGGTTAGTATAGTAGTATCTCAGTATCTCAGAGACAAGTATGACTGAGACAGTTACGGAACGGTCAGCGAAGTAAATTTAATCAAATCTCAACGCACCTCTGAAAACGATAAATGCAAACTAGCCTAGTGCACAGAACAAAAATATCACATCCGATCGCTTTTGATGTGTGTATTTTGATGACCTTATTTGTGTGATTACCTCCATATATGTTATTATATCATTTCTGTATTTTATTCTTCAGCTTGTCTAAAACATTAACCCAAAACTAAAACAAACAAAACAAATGCACAAATGCCTCACTCAGTACGTTTACATGGACGACAATAATCCGATATTAACTCGATACTCTGATTAAGAAACTAGCATGTAAACAGCAATTATTGATGACCTTAATCCGGCTAAAGTCATACTCGAAGTAAATACAAAACAAATTAAGACGTGTGGAGTATTCCTGTTTTAGTCGCATTATCGACGTGTATTACAGACATGTACACACCTTAATCACACTACTAACGTCGTGTGGGAGTTTTCACTGCATATTGCGACAGGACATGTACACACATGGCAGTGCTCAATCGTTTGGCGGCAAACAAGAGAGCACGGCTGTGTCCGAAACCGCTTAAATGCCTACTATATAGTAGGAGAAATAAATGTATCTCAGCTACTATGTAGTAGGTAAATACGCAGTTTGGGACACAGCCCATTGCTTCAAGCAGTCATCTATTTGCACGTATAGCATGACAAATAATTAACTGCACTTGAAGCTTTCGTAAAATTAAAAATAAAAACACCCCAAACTGTATATGGTACCATAACGAAGACCAACTGTATGTCGATACGTGAAATTCTGGAGGGAACGTCGGACGGTGCGGCGCGGGGACGTAATGAGGTGTGACATTAATCGATCTATGTTCTATGACATGTAAAACCTGAACATGAAAGGAATATTCTAAATGTGACTCATGTAAACACCTTAATCAGAATATTGTCTTATTCAGAATAAGGTCAATAATTAGATTACTGCTGTCCATGTAAACGTAGTCATTGTGAGTTCTCTAACTAAACAATTTGAGTAATGATACAAATGCCACAAGTAGGACTAGCTTCCGACCAGATTGGAGAACAAATAAGTATCTTACCTGCTCTCATAAAAATGCTAAAACAACATCATCTCCCTCACTGCCCTGCCTGTCACCACTTCTTTCATGCCTAAAATTAGGGCTGTCATAACAAGACTAATTTATTCTTGCCACCCTTGTGTCCACTTCACGTAGGATTATATGAAAATCTGAGCTGGATGTTTAGGTAAAAGGGCCTAGTGTGAAATGTCTAGACAAAATACCTCATGATGAGGTAAAGAGACCATGATGTACCTTAAAGGAGCTGTGTACCAGGGTCTCGTCAAGGTCGATCACCACGCAGTTCTTGCCATAGTCCGTGATGCTAACTTCAGGTAGGAGGTATTTGGCTGGAGACTGAGGAGATGATTCGAAGCGTACAGGACCCCAAGGACAGCGGAATGAAAAGGAAGAGACAGAAGAGGAGAAAAACAGTGATTTGTGAGGGAGAATGAATCAGAGTTAATGCCATTACTGAAGGAGATCTGAGTGGTGTTCAAACTGAAGGCTGTCCACTGTGCAAACCATGACAGCTTTATAGCTTTCGTTTCAGACCCAGGTCGCTCTTGACATTGGTCTGCTGTTACCTGCTGTGATTTTTCCGTGACTCAAGAGGCTAATCAAGAACATTATGACAATGGTGTTCCCACAACATTTACCTCCTTTGCCAAGTCATGGTGATTAACCACAATCTGGATGTATAATTAAGAAGGATAGTGAACATGGGCACAAGAGAGTGAGAGAGAAACATGACACCTAGCTCTAACGTGAGGATGTCCTCTGGTATGAAAAGCACACAGATGGCTTCACCTGAGGGGGTGAACACACACAGACACACACGCATATTTGTTCTCTCACTCTATTACCATGGTGGAAAGTAACAAACTTTCGTTACAGTACTTGAGGACATGGTTCTCTGTAACGCTACTTTTTTGCATATAATTAAATCAAATCTCATTATGATTAATTATTTTCGTTTTTTTTTTTTTTTTTTTTACATTTTTTTGTCAACAATCCAAAGTAAAAAAATTAAATACAATGGGCCTCATTTATCATTTATACAAGTGTTAAATGAGTACACCACGCTGAACAAAAATTTTTCTGAACTAAAAGGCTGATTTCCTTCATACTCGCGTGTGTATGTTGATCACTGGTAAAGTGCATAGTGCATTCCCAACACAGCTGATTTGCATATAGTGAAGCCCACCAAACTCCATAAAAGGTAAAGTGCACAGAGGGCTCGGCGCACGAAATGAACGATCAGAGTAAAGTCTGAAAAACAGAATTGGAAGCTATTTTGACTCACTTCTATGCCTGTAAAAATATTTCATAATGTATAATATTAATAATAACAAGCCGAGTCATTTATCCATGGCTTACGGCTATGCGCAGACAGACCTGTCTGTCCTCCATTTATACGGCGCCATTTCTTTTGTCATAATTGAATAATTCGTTTTAATTACCTGAATTTATGGGTTTGTGTTGGCTCATTTTTTCTTCTCCATTTTTTATATTCTTTAATGGTACTCTTAGTCCCGCACTTCTATAAGTCACTCTGGATAAGGGCGTCGGCTAAACCCTGCCAGCTAAACATAACAAAAATGAGCAATTTAAACATATAGTCTAGATATAAAAGTGCAGTAATTATATGACTTGAAGTCAACCAAGTCGAGCTTTACATTAGTTAGTCTTCTTATGCATAAATTTACACACACTCGGGAGCACTCAGGAGGAGGATACGAACGTTTTCGCTGAATTGACGGGATTTTCATGGATGTCAAAATTTTTTGTATAAACGCCCATATGAAAAATTTACACATAAATCCATTTGTATCCAGTTTGATAAATGAGGCCCGACTACGCCAAGTCTAGCGCAAAGTGGTTAGTAGCAATGTCTGAGACAGTGGAAACAAATGAGCCCACTTTATCTTCAATATTAAAAAGGCAAAACCCTTGCAGGTATTAGCATTTTACAACTCAACATCCAATCTACACAAACAACATTTTATACAGGTTCAAATTAGCTGGGTCAAAAGTTAAATGAGTAAAAAAGTCATTTGTAAAGCAATTACTCGAGAATTTTTTTCACCATATGACTTATTTACTTTTACTTGAGTCAAATGAATTATTACTAGCGGTAATTTCACTCAAGGACGCATGTCTTGTAGTCTGTCTAACAGCGAGCACGATGTATATAATACTGAATTATTTGCATCTACATCACAGATGCTGAAGTTATTTATGCAGCGTGTGGGTATAATATAATAGTAGAGGCTTGAAGTGTGTCTCTGTGTGTCTGTATTTGTATACAGAAGTACATCATTGTGTGTAAGAAGCAAAGGCAATGAAGGACGAACTGCATGCTGTGTGATGTATCTGTGCCAGCGATGCTGACCGTGGGGGGTCCTTATCCAACACATTCAATAATTAGCATACCAGCTTTAACTCAAGACATGTTTAAGCCTGACATCTACACAAAATGCGTTTCTATCAATTGTCAAACATGACTAGTTCTGTCCATTTTTGCTTGTAGTGTGTTGTCCACTATAGTCTTACTCTACACTACTGTCTTTTGGTTATTCATGGGGATTTGAATACAAATACTAATGACTAAAAATGACTATCTTTTGACAATTTGACAATTGACAATTTGGAAGCCCAATCGACTCAATCAATATCAAGATCCAACTACGTTGCATAAAGATGAATGAATGATTTTGAACGCTACTGTAGTTGTGTATATAAATCACCTGAATACCTTCTCGTGTGTGCGTACATATGCCAAGACCTTCAACAAGGTCACAAAGTGTCTGTAGCAGATGGGGGCATGGCTTGGCGTGGGTATGTACTAGAAGGAAGGTGTTTCCCTTCAGCCCCAGCAGTCTGATGTTCTCATCACTATCACCTGTGTCTTGTTTCACCCTGATTAGCACCTCTATATATACACATTCTAGTTCGTAAGCACCTCAATGTCAAGCATTCGTTGTTGTCGTGTTCGTGCGTTCCTGTTCGTACCATGGTCTCGCTCGTACCGAGTCTGCATGTTTTTCCATGTATCTCATATTATATTGCTCAGGTTTTTGGTTTTGGTTCTTGTTTTCACTGTATTTGCAGTTTGTCTGCACATTCTACAGTAAATATCTACACGTGCATTTGCCGCCTCCACAAATCCTTGACGCTGAGCTACATATATTTATGTGATTGTTCTGTCTAGCTCTCTTTCTAGGTCATACCCAAACAGAAATTGATGAGCGAGCCGGAAAGCCGTCCAGTCGTTTTGTTTCGAAAATGTTTTTGTCCCAAACAATAAGCTCACATGCACACTCATCCTGGGTCTACTCAGATCTCTGAGTGATTTCTCCAGTGTTTCTGTGAAGTTTAAAATCCAATGAGAACACGAAAACTTTTGTGACTTGCTTTACAACCGGTTTAACATTCACCATTCACATGTTTCTAGTAATATTTACAGCTTTACAAACCTGAGCCTTCGAATCCCTTGACATTTACGTGACCTTGACATTTACTGCAGCGCCGGTAAACAGATTGCCATTAATACCCTCGGCTAAACGATGTTAACATGACGTTTATTCAGTCGTCCTCGTGGTTTCTCTTGCACATTCCGTACAGAATACAGATGGAGGATTGCATAAATAGCAGGCAGTTGTCCTTATTTGATATCAAACTGCTGCATCATTATTTTGTCAAGCATCATTAGTTATAAATACAAAATATGAGAACCATCTGGTTGACATTTATCTCTTGTTAGTACACAAGCAGTTAGTTTCTTTTTCCTTGAGCAAGACAGCGATCTGAGGGAAACCGCTGTCCAAATTCCATTACAAAACGCAGAAGTCATGCAAATCAAATCAATAACATGGCTTGCACAGGCTGGCATAATTTTTTTTTTTTAAACAAAAAAACAAAAACAAATCTGAGCTGTTGCTTAGAATTGAGATGCTGGCATAGAGTATAAGAAATAACAACAACAACAACAACAAAAACCCACCTAAGAAAATGCTGTGGTGCGTATATGATTGGTCAGAGAACTGAAATTCTCAAGATTTACTATTGAATTCTGCTCTTCTCATCTTTTATGTAATTGATTATTATTTCTGAGTCATTTCTGGCCCAGAAAAAGAGCTTATGTTATTCTTTATGCTTTTATCAGAAGTGTTCTTCGTTCACCAGAGACACTTTCATGGCACGTTTTTTTCACAGAGATGATTGAGCACCATACATTTTGGGGTGCACGGTGGCTTAGTGGTTAGCACGTTTGCGCGGAGTTTGCATGTTCTCCCAGTGCTGCAGGGGTTTCCTCCGGGTACTCCGGTTTCCTCCCCCAGTCCAAAGACATGCATGTTGGGCTGATTGGCATGTCTAAAGTGTCCGTAGTGTATGAATGGGTGTGTGAATGTGTATGTGATTGTGCCCTGCGATGGATTGGCACCCTGTTCAGGGTGTACCCCGCCTTGTGCCCGATGCTCCCTGGGATAGGCTCCAGGTTCCCCGTGACCCTGAAGAGGATAAGTGGTATAGAAGGTGGATGGATGACACCACTATACCACCTTTCTATACCATACATTTTTAATGGTGAGTTTTATGGTTAAATTGTAAAATACAGAATATAGAAAGATGATCTCTTTTTGAGACATATACAGTATATATATATAGTTTACATTTTCACTCATTTGGCAATTTTTGAGCTTTTTCCTCGTTCCATTTTCCTTTTATTCGTAGGGCATCTAGGCCTTCTGTTGTAGACACACCCAACGTATAGTCCAGAGGTTGATGGGAAACCAAACAATATAGCAAGGATGTAGCAAAGCATGGAGGAATTCGCTCCTAACACGAATATAAGGTTGCTTCACGATGCACAGTCAAATAGTCGTATTCAGGGATCTTCTATCTGTGACCATTAGGCTCTCTGAGGCAGGAGACTGACACTACATTCATACTAGTAAGCGATAAGTCACATGTGTTGCTTGTAGTTTATCTCTCGTATTACTCTCGTCACTTGTTTTTTCAGTTCTGATGAGAAGCAGTAGTATAGCTTCTAAAGCTAACACAAAGTAAATAACACATGCACTAGTCTGAAAATTGCTTGTCTGATTTACGCTGCAAGCTAGACTTTGTACTGTACTTACTCTGTTGGCAGATTAGCAGTGATCTCTGCTACGTACATCCTTCCAAGCTATATTTATCTTCATAATGTATCTAGACACATTTACCGAGAGGTTGTGTATGATAGGATAAGAAGAAGAAACCACGTTCTTCTTCCAAACAGTTAACGGGAACTTATTACAAATAGAAACTAAACTTGCGAATGGGGAACTAAAGAAACATCGGACCACACAGTGAGAAACATAGGATTGATTCTTGGAATTAGTGGATTTGTCACTTTACCGCCTCATACTTAATTTGCGTAGAACTGAGAATGAATTCTCGCTTTGTCGCTTGCTAGTGTAAACATCACTGGAGGAACTCTTAACTGCTCACTGCATGTTCGGCTACATGTTAAAGATGGTAGCTAGACTTTTGCGTATGCTCAATGAAAAAAAATAATAAATCTTATGGAAAGATAAAAATCTTCTACGAAGAAAACAATAATGGGCTCCCAAGTGGCTCAACAGAAAAGCGTTTGCCCTATTGTGCATTTGGCAAACTCTCTCTCTCTCTCCTGTCAATCACAGTGACACCTGTCACCAACCACGTCCGTCTGTGAGCTCATGTATGTGGAAAAAGGTGGATAGCGCTTTCCTCTGAGTGTGTTACGCTGTGTCATGAGCAGCAGTTTGAAAAGATAGAAGGAAGCAAATGTTAGCTTTCACCCTCTCTGATTGGTAGCTGTCGTATGAGAATATTAAAACTTTTTAAAACAACTTTCAGTTGAAGCAAGGTTCTATCGAGTAATTTCTCTGCCACACAGGTCAAGATGTAATACTGTTTGTGTATTGAGGTTGCGAGATTAATTTATCCATTTACTGCATGATGTTGCCATATGGCAACAATTAATTGATCTCAATTTTTATAGGCAATAATAAAAAACTACAACTTTCCTATGAAAGTAGGAACTTTCTGAAACTGAAAATAGGGGGCATTAAATTTGACAAAAAAAAATAAAAAAATGCCATGTCACATGACCAGGAAGTGCTGTTTGCCGCATGGCATCTCAAAATTTGTTTAACGTTTCAAAATTCTGAAAGTTATAGTTTGGAAAATGCAGTAATCGGAATTGTAATCTCATACATTTTGTGTTAGCTTTGACTATATGATTCTGTCCACCATATACAGCAACAATTTACCAACTACTCCCGCAAAAAAAAAAGTTAACATTTTTTTAAAACTAATTCAAGTAATAAAAATCCATAAAACAGTTTTTGATGTAAATGTAATAATTCATGCAGTAGAGGGTTAAATTTCATTCAGCAATATAATAAAAGATAGAAACAACTTCATTTTATGTTCCAGCAGCTGAAAAATGAATCGACTGTGCAACAGAAAGGGCAAATACAGGACCTAATCTCAAAATCTATTAAGTAGATACAATATATGGTACAACAATACGCTGAAAATGGAGAATTTCCGAGAGATAAATCTTCCAGTATTGCAGCTCAGCCACTGCAGCGAGTCGGCTACCATCGGCACACGTTAACTCTTCCTCCTGTTTTACTTTTATCAATTGAATGATTTGTCTTATCTGTCTAAATTTATGGATTTGTTCTTTTATTGCTTTCTTATAAGTCAGTGGTTTTCAAAGTGGGGGCCGCCGGGGGCGCCCAGGGGGCCTCAACAATTTGGTGTGAAAAATAAATTCTCACTCTCAGACAACCACACACACATACAATCAATTCCTAATGTAATGTAATGTTAAGATGTAAGATGTCATTATTAATAAAAAAAAAAAGGGGGATATATTCAGAAGTCTGTATTTTTAATGTGTTTTAAAGACATCTTGCAAAAGGCGGGTCTCGGTCCAATGTTAATGCTATTTGGGAGGCCTTGCCCTGGAAAAGTTTGGGAACCCCTGTTATAAGTCATTAATGTGAAGTTTCTTTAAGAAATTCATAACATTTCCATGTGCAATGGAAATAATTAAGTGATTTAAACTTCTTCTAAAGTGATTTAAAGTTCACATTAATGAGATTCCTTATACAGACTCGAACGCTTTCATGAAATTATTAGTTGTTCATGAATACAACTCTTTTTTTTTGGTGTAAATACTCCTGCGAACAATTTCCGAAAAAATTTATTCACTGTTTGATAAATGAGGCCTGGTCTGAAACAAACTTTCTTGAAAGGTGTCGATAATTCCGGAGTAAGGAGCATGATGTGATTAGAAACCAGGTTTCTTACGTCATAATAACTTATATAAAACCCAGAGAATGGGTTAGGTGTGAACAGATATTGGTGCGTATATGTATACTGGAGAAATGGTCATGCAGGACAGACAGAAAGCAAAGCAGGCACAAGCAGGCATAGTGAGTAAGATATACATACATCTGGGATAGGGATGACCTGGACCTGATCACACTGAGAAACAAAAAGAGGGAGGGAGAGAGAAAGAGAGAAAAACATCAACATAAACAATCGGAGAATGTAAGCAGCGAACAACATCAAGCTGCTTATAGCTACAGCTAGGCCATGAACAGGCGTCCTGTACTGAAGTGTAAACTGATTCCCTCTGTTTCAAGGTTCACCAAGTTCGCATGCATTTATGCGCTCCTTTTAAAGAGAAGGTGGTCCGAAACAAGGTTAGCTCAGAGCGCGTGCACTTGTAAATCGGTGGGACATTCCGCTGCAGAACGCGAGGCTTTTGCGAGTAAACACCACTCGGTAACGTGATCCCACTCGCACCCATTTATAGCTGTGTGTACCTGTCTTGGCAGCATGCGTGCATGTTTGTGGAGGAATTGGTAGCGTACCCTGGGCACGGGGTTGCTCTGTGTATGTGTGTGTGTGTGTGTGTGTGTGTGTGTGTGTGTATGTAGTGGGACAGAAGAGAAGAGGAAAAGACACACCAAAAAAAAAAAGTAAGGGGGCACTGAGCAATCCATCATCTGAGACACAAGGGCCATTTTATGGGGACTGGAGACGTGGAAGAGTGTGTCAGTGTGTGTGGGTGGATATTGAAGAATGTGTGTGTGGAGAAGCATGCCCATCATTTCTGAAGCTGGATGGTAAACATCAGGGTGAGTTCACTGGGTTCGGAACAGCTGGAACACTTTGCGGTGAGGATGGAGAGGCCGAGCGCACGGAGTGTACACAAGCGAGGAGTGAGGCGAGACGACAAACAAATCTTTAGCTGAGACGATGGTAATAACAACACCAATAAAAACGCTGTACTTTTGGGTTTTTTTTAAAATAGATCATTAAGCACAAATATATACATACACACACATGCACGTACCTTAGGAGAGCCACTGTTTTCCTCGGCAGGTGGAGGCAGCGAACACGTCTTGTTGTTCTGAAGCGGCGGGTCCACATTGTAGTTGCGGAAGCAGCAGAAAAAAGGGCTGAAGATGCTCCTGCTCCTGTGTTTCTTTAAGCTGCTGTTCGACTGCGAGACTGCAACGAAGAAAAAACAGTCACTGCAACATCTGCACGTTCACCTTCTCTGCCCTGTAACTCAGAACACTGTTGCCTCACATCTGTTTCACTCACTCGAAGGAGGTCGGAGCAAAGAGTGGGGGGGGGACTGGAAAAGTTGTCTGTTAGGCAGAGACGCTGCCACAGAGGGCAAACAGGACCTCCTGTATTAACGTATACAGAACACGTTTCCGTGGTATCCATGTTACCTTTGCCCCGTTCACTCGTATGCGTTCTGTCTGAGCTGCGGCTCATACGTGCATGTCATTAGTCAACAGTAATGGGTTCGGAGAAAAAGAAGTTACGCAACTCGCGGAGAACCAAAAAAAAAAAAAAAAGACTACTCCCCAAACCCTCCTCTAAAATGGATACTGTGCAGATACAGCTGATACAGAGCAAAATAAATTAGAATATATATATATAAATATATATATATATATATATATATATATATATATATATTTTTTTTTTTTTTTTTTTTTTTTTCTCCACAATGTAACTTAAAAAAAGTACACTGCTAAACCATTTGTCAGAGAGACAGTTATGTCAAACATACAAACATATTTGAATAAGAATTTTGTATATTTGAAGTATACACACACACATATAGGATATAATAATTGGATATAATAATAGCATATAAAAACATTGGATATAATAATAGCTAAATATATATATATATATATATATATATATATATATATATATATATATAATGGAAATATATATATATATATATATATATATATATATATATATATATATATATATATATATATATATAATGGATACCAAACAATTGCAAACAAAATACAGGTTTATTAAAAATATATATCTTTATTAAATATAGGTGTGCAACAATTATTGGCACCCTTTTACTCAAAACTTGACTGTGTGCTACCTCCTGCCAAGAAAACAGCTCTGAGTCTGATGCCTGATGAGGTTAGAGAATACATGGCAAGGGATCTGAGACTATTCCTCCATGCAGAATTGAGATTGTTTTTGGATGAGAGTAGAGGCTTTTTTCTTCAAACCCTTCCAAACAAATTGGGGTGATAAAGGTGAGTTCGGATTGTAGTTTTGGAGACTTTCTGACCCCAAAGACGTAACTAACTTCTGCAATTCTCCAGCTGTGATCCTTGGAGTTCCAGTTGACTGGAACTTCTTAATTATTGCCCTGATGGTTGAAATGGACATTTTCAATGCTTGTCCTATTTTCTTATAGCCACTTCCCATTTTGTGAAGCTCAACAACCTTTTGCCGCACATCACAGCTATATTCCCTGGTCTTACCCATTATTATGAATGACTAATGGAATTTGGCCTATGTGTTACCTCATATTTATACCCCTGTGAAACAGGAAGTCATGGTAGAACAAGTTCCTGCTCCTAGCCACCCAGGTGTACTAAAAAAAAAAAAGAAGTAAAATATAAATGGGAATACACTTCAAATATATTTTTCTCATATGAATTCATAGGGGTGCCAATAATTGTTGTACACCTATATTTAACAAGGATATTTTTCTTTTGATAAACCTGTGTTTGCAATTGTTTGATATCTATATTGATATAGAAAGAGTCGATCACAGTCGTCTGTCATGATCAGTGAAGTGAAGTGATGTAAAGTGTAGAAACCTGAAGCAGAGTTAAGTGCAGTAAAAACAGCAGATCTGAAGTGCAATCTAAAAGTTTTTACGTTGTACTGAAATTCCTATTAAGAAGCTAACATTTACCCACAAGCTAATGTTAGCATAGCTTAACTAGCTAGAACATTACCTAAATTTGAGTTTTGAATGTGTAAGATTTGAATTGTTGATATTTGAATTTTTGAGATTTTCATATTTGAATTAGACTTTTTAATTTTTTAGATTTAATTTTGAGATTTTCATTTTTTTACATTTGAATTTTGGAGATTAATTTTTTTTTTAATGTTTAAGATTTTTTATATTTGAATTATGGTTTAGAATTCTTGCATGCTTCATATTTGTCCTACTTTACATTAAATCAATTTTAGAGATTTGAATTAGACTTTTTAAATTTTTAGATTGGACTTTTTTTTTAGATTTTAACTTTTTTACATTTGAATTTTCGAGTTTTGAATTTCTCCATTTTAAACTTGTGACTTTTGAATTTTTTAGTTTTTAATATTTAAGATTTGAATTTTTGATATTTAAAGTTTTGAATTTTTGAGATTTTCATGTTTTACATTAAAATTTTTGAAATTTGATTTTTTTTTTTTTTTGAGTTTTTAACTTTTGTGATTTGAATTTTTGAGATTTTAACTTTTGATATTTGAATTAGACTTGAATTTTTGAGTTTTTAATGTTTAAGATTTGAATTTTTGATATTTAGATTTTTTAATTTTTGAGATTTTAATTTTTTTACATTTGAATTTTTGAAATTAGTTTTTTTTTTTTCTAGTTTTGTATGTTTGAGATTTGAATGTTTGAGTTTTGAATTTTTCAGATTTGAATGTTTGAGATTTGGGTTTTGATTTTTCACAATCACCAAAATATAACCCATAATTTTGAATTCTATGTTTTTAAAGGCAAATCTTACCCCTAGCAACTTAAAAAAAAAGAACATTGGCAAAATGTAAATGTATTAAATACACCACAGCAAAAATAGCTTTATTTAATGTAATGTATGTCATTCAAATATTTAAAAAATAATGTTCATATTCAGCTATCATGTTTTGTCAGCTTCTATGCTCCACAGTCATGCATTTTTACACTTTAATGAAACATCCATTGCCCAAAAATGCCACTTAACCAGCCTCCTTTTGAATAATAATATATTTAAGTGTCTACAATAACAATATTGTGCATTCTCAACGTGGTGATGTTATCTAACTGATCATCAGCATGTGGCTGCATGGAAATGGACGTCAGGGCTTAACATGTAAGATAATATGCACTTCAAAATGACCTGAAGTCTAAATTTAATCATTGAGCTGTCAATTCCCTTCTTAAAAAGAGACATGTTTTAAAACTCGGAGCAGGCTGATGTCAGCAGCACCTAGTCCATGTTACCCCACTCAGCATGAGTCATCTCCCAGTCGCCAAAAATCTCCACATTCTTCCATCTGACAGCATAAATAACGTTAATATAAATTATAGGAAAAATATTATGCAATGATCCCCAGGATGAAATGAGTGCATTTCTAATTTCTCTGCCACATATTACAGTGGAGGGCGTGAGCAGCATGAAATGTCGGCTCTTCGAGGCAACACGCTGTTTTACGAGTACAAAAACAAAAAAACAAATATTTCCATTGCTGCGTTATGGCGTTTCACTGCAGACTGTCACAGAAAAAGAGTAAACAGCAATATGGAGCTTGCTCTGAATGTCCTGACATATTGTGAGATAATCAATAACAAAGTGATGTTGTTATTCGTGCATCAGCATTAATCAATGTTTCATTAAATTTTCACAATAAGGCTGCTTTTAGATAGTTTAATGTTAAAAAGCTGCCTGGTTCTGCTGAGGCCACTGCATGAGAATGTCGGTAAAATATTCATGAATACATTTAAGGGCTTTAAGGGCTAATGTGGCATGTTTTCCCAACATTACAGACAGACAGACAAACCGACGAACTCACAGACCAAAAGACAGATAGACAGTCGGACAATCCGACCAACAGAGAGACTGACAGATTGAAAGACAGACAGACAGATTGAAAGATGGACAGACAGTCAGACAATCTGACCAACAGACAGACTGACAGATGGAAAGACAGACAGACAGACAGATTGAAAGACAGACAGACAGTTAGACCAACAGACAGACTGACCGATTGACAGACAGACAGACAGACAGACAGACAGACAATTAGACAGACTGACAGATTGAAAGACAGACAATCAGACAAACTAACAGATTGAAAGACAGACAGACAGACAGACAGACAGTTGGACAATCAAACAGACTGACAGATTGAAAGACAGACAGACAAACAAATCAGCTGATTGACGGACAGATCTACAGACAACCAGACAGACTGAAAAACAGACAGACCAACAGACAGAGACTGACAGACAAACAAATAGACCCTCATACAGACTGACAGACAAACCAACAGACAGACTGAAAGACAAACAGATAAACTAATTTCACTTTGTCTACACTGTATGATACAAGAAATAAAACTTTTTTGCATTAATGTAGTATCATCAGAAATCACAGACAATGACCAGACAGACCAACAGGCAGACAGACAAACAATCAAACTGACACATACTAGCCAACAGACAGACCAACAGACCAGCAGACATACCAGCTGGCAGACAGACAGACCAACAGACAGACAGATAAACAGACTGGCAGACAAATAAAATAGTAATAAAATCATGTCTGTTATAAATATTGAACAGGTATGATGACATATTTTTACTGTAACATCATTTAGAAACACTGACTTGCTCATTAAAACATCCACGATTTACAGCCTTGCCACATGATGTGCTCTTACAACCGGCTGCCAGATCCAACATCATCATTACAGTCAGGGAAATGTTGCGAAATTTGTCATCTTTAAATCATTTTGTAATATTTTAAGTCCCAATTCCTCATGGTGTATGTACACCATACCAATCACATATGGCTTGAGGGCACTTTCACAGATGTCAGCCATGGCCTTTAACTTTTAAATCCACCATGTGACATTTTCCAAATTCCTCTTTTTCTCAGCTAAGCATCCAGATGACTACAACACAGGCTTTCACTACATTCAGCTACATGTAGAGGGCTGAGTTCAGCTCACGCAGATTGTGTTACAGATTGTGCTGATGACCAAACACTCGACAGCCAGTCGATAATAGTGTCAGCTTTCAATGAGGCACAAGTAATCAACTCATTACCTGTAGCATTCACTGTTAACTTTATCCAAACGTTATACAAACGTTTACAACGTGTTTGTACATGTATGCTACAGTATCTTCACTGATTTTCTTATTAGATCCCATTTTGTTGGCCAACATTGATCAGAAGCATTGCTATGAGTAGTATAGATATTAATTTACTGACTTTTTCCACGTTAATCAGTAATAGTTTTTTTTAATCTAGTTGTTGTTGTTTATTCCATTTTTTCTTTTCTTTTTTTTACACACTTAAAAAATAATTTTTTTAAATGTGTGTTTTTGTCATATTTGGAAAGCTTGTTTATTTGGGAAAAGCACAACAGCAACAACAATAATAGTAATTCAACATTTAAGGGTTTCAATAATAAGCTCTAGCATTGTTTATGCATCTCCGCAGTACTGTATATAATAATGCATTAACGTAAGCAGATAGTCTATGCAAACACAATTATCCTGACCCTTGAACAAAGCTAAACACTGAAGCATAATGAAATCTCATTAAGTCAACTGACCCTTTCAACAAGAGATGCTTTTCAAAAGCCGATGTACTGCAATCAAACCCTAATATTGGACAACTTGCAGCAGCTTCCCAGAGGATCACATGTAAAACAGGCCTTGGAGGTTGGGGGAAAAACGCCAAGCTGCTTCGAACACCTCTAACCTGCTTCTCCGAGCATGACTTGTGTCAGGCTCTGACTTTAAACTAGTTATAAACTTACAAAAAGATGACTTTTGAGCAAGAGCAACGCAGTTTTGCAGTTTATATGCTGTGGTGTGCAGGAATTTCCAAACTCCTAACCACCTAACCACCGCTTCACTGTTCTGAGACCTCCCCCTGTCTGTCATTGGTCCAGATATCACATGGTTGCTTGTGTCACTGCATGTAGCGGCTGTTTTATTCCCAGGTTGTGCATTTTGCGGTTGTAAAAGCAGCAGTATTAACACTTAGGCAAGCTTAATAATCAAAATACCGCCTGAACACTGGAAACCGGGAACACACCGTGGGAATTCACTGTTGATGGGACGCAGGGCATCGCACAAACACATTCACATACTCGTACTCCTCTAGAGTTGCCAATTCACCATTTGGCATGTTTTTGGGAGGTGGGACGAAACGGGAGAACCCAGAGGAAACCCACACAAAACAATGCGGCTAGGCTCGGGATCAAAACAGGGTCCCTTGTGCTTGTATTATTATCCATGTTATGAGAATGAAGAGATCAATTAACCTATGAACAATGTAATACATTCATAGTAATGTACAGATCTAATTTGAAGACATTTATAGACTTTTATTATTTGAAGTTTACTACCAGTGTTTTTTGTTGTTGAGAAGTTATATATGATATTTGCGGAATTTGACTATGTAGCATCTGAAGCTGATTTAGAAATGAAAACATTATTAGCTCCAGATTTTTGGACAATGTTTAGACCATTATTTTTTGGCACTCTGGCTGTGGCTTATTTATCTTACATCTTGGACCTTACCCATGGTTCATGCAGCATTTTACTTGCCTAACCTCTGTCTCGTCTTCCAAAACAAGGAAATCTGTACAGTCCTGTTCTCCAATACTGATATTTGATACTATGTGAGCATATGGAAGTGGGAGGGAACATGGAGGAAGGAGGCGGGGAGCAGAGCAGGCAGTGTGGAAAAGCCTAGTCTGAATCCTGCCTCCTAACCACAGCATACAAACTGTGCTTTCTCCCTGTCACAAACAACATTGCAGAGAGTTTGAGGCTGCCAGACACACACACATACACACACGCCTAAAAACATATTCTCTGGCTGCCCACAGGAATGTGTCTGGAGTCAGCCTGCATGGCGATGCCATTCTCCGCTCCCTGTCTGATCCGGAAGATTATGCCTCGTTGCTAAATGTTACACTGCAAAGTTTTCCATTAAAGCCGCATGCCACTGAACAAACAAAGTTAACGCAGTAGTAACGGCAACACTGGCAACATGGAGTTGTTTATCAAGTGAAACACACACTGACATTTTGCATGTTGTTTGGTAGCTACGTTTATCTAAAGTGAGGCCAAATCCAATTTAAGCACAAAGTGCTACATGACAGCAAGAGTCTTTAACTGACAATCATGAGCAAGAAAGTTGCAGCAAAATGAAAGGAGAGCTGTTAAACCTGGTTTCAGGAAGTGCTAATGCTAAGTAGTGACGCACACGGGCCACAAAGTAGTCAGTCAGACTACATATGATATAAATCTTGCAAGTCAAAGAAATCTAACTTCAATAATAAGAATAAGAAGAATATATATGTAAACAATTAATAGGCTATTATGAATAACCATAAGGACCATGTCATTACTCACCTTTCTAGGTAATAACCTAGCAAATAAGTGCACAACTAGATAGCGAGAGTGTTAACTATAGCAATAACAGATGATGTGTTCCACAGTGACTGAGACTGAGAACTCATGAGCGCATGTGAACAGTCAGATATTAAGCTGGAGAGACAAACACCCCATTCATTAACATGAGCATGAATACACGGCAGTGTACGATGCATTTACAACATCCTTAGTAACTGCCTGGTCAGGATCAGGGTTGTTTAAATTAGACTACTACTTTGTTTATATTTTGGGAAATAGATCCAAACTATTGAACCTAGTTCGAAATATTGAACTAATTTGGTGAAAAATATCAAGGGCGGGTAGAAACAAAAATCATGATAAATGAAATAGCTGAGGTTGAGGAACTGTGAGAACCAGAATTCACACACCATGATGACAGTTTTGATATTTCAACCTCAAATTTTTATTTCTAGTGTTTTCAGGGGTATTTATATGACACCCACTTTGGGTTTAAATCGAGACTACAGATACAGATACGGATATTTGGAGCTCTGTTGGGGAAATGGAATTGCGTTACACCCTCAGTATCAATGTTCAGATCCTCTCAAATCTAAAGGTCAAATCTATTAGTTCATCCCTCTGGGGGAACTCTTAAAGGTTTTATGTATAACCCTAGATCAGAGTGTTTCCCTACCAGAAATGGTTCCTAACTAGGAGCCTTATAAGAACTCTGAACTATACAAAATACCTGTTGGAAGAACCCTGAAAGAACCCTATGAGTGTAGAGCCCTGACTCACCAAGGTAACGGTTGGATAGCAGGTATCATCAACCATCTGTGGTTGTAATTGTTGTAACTTTGTAGCATTGTATTTTTTGTGCTGTGTCACAGACAACAATTGTATATCCAGTGCCCTCCACTAATATGAGCAAAGAAGGCTGTGAAAAATTGTCTTTATTGTTTAACCTTTAGATCTTTTGTTTAAAAAATTCACAAAAATACTCTGCTCTCATGGATATCAAACAATTGCAAACAAACCACAGGTTTATCAAAATGATGATAAACCTGTGAATTCAAGTATATTCCCATTGATATTTTAATTTTTTTTACAACAGGAACAGGAACTTGTTCAACCAAGACTTCCTGTTTCACAGGGGTATAAAAATGAGGTAATATATAGGCCAAATTCCCATAGATATTCATAACAGTGGGTAAGACCAAGGAATATAGCTGTGATATGTGGCAAAAGGTTGTTGAGCTTCACAAAATGAGAAGTGGCTATAAGAAAATAGCACAAGCATTGAAAATGCCCATTTCCACCATCAGGGCAATAATTATGGATGAACTGGAAATGTTATGAATCAACCAAAATCTCCAAGGATCACAGCTGGAGAATTGCAGAAGTTTGTTGCGTCTTGGGGTCAGAAAGTCTCCAAAACTACAATCCGAAGTCACCTACATCACCACAGGTTGTTTGGAAGGGTTTGAAGAAAAAATCCTCTACTCTCATCCAAAAACAAACTCAAGTTCTTCTTTTTGCCACACACTACTGGAACTTCAAATGGGATCGGGTTCTATGGTCAGATGAAACCAAAATAGAGCTTTTTGGGAGTAAACACCAGAGGTGGTTTTGGCACACCCAGAGAGGTAGCCATATGGAAAAGTACCTCATGCCCACGGTTAAATATGGTGGTGGCTCTTTAATGTTTTGGGTCTGTGTTTCTGCCAGAGGACCTGGACGTTTTATTAGGATACATGGCATCATGGACTCCATCAAATATCAACAGATATTGAATGAAAATCTGACTGCCTCTGCCAGAAAGCTTGAAATGGGACATGGTTGGATCTTCCAGCAGGACAATGATCCAAAACATACATAAAATCAACACAAAAATGCTTCACTGACCACAAAATCAAGGTCCTGCCAGGACCATCCCAGTCCCCTGACTTGAAACCCATAGAAAACCTGTGTGGTGAACTGAAGAGGAGAGTCCACCAGCGTGGACCTCGAAATTTGAAGGATCTGGAGAGATTCTGTATGCAGGAACGGTCTCAGATCCCTCGCCATGTATTCTCCAACCTCATCAGGCATTATAGGAGAAGACTCAGAGCTGTAATCTTGGCAAAGGGAGGTAGCAAAAAGTATTGACTAAAAGGGTGCCAATAATTGTTTCACACCTATATTTAACAAAGATATTTTTTTTGATAAACCTGTGTTGTGTTTGCAATTGTTCGATATCAATGAGAGCAGAGTATTTTTGTGAATTTTTTTAACAAAATATCAAAAGGTTAAACAATAAAGAAAATTTTTCACAGCCTTCTTTGCTCATATTTAGCAAGGGTGCCAATATTAGTGGAGGGTACTGTAAGTATGGAAGCCAAAATGTCTCTGAGGCCCTCTCGTGGCTGGCTGCAGTACAATTTTAAACCCCGCCCATTCCTGTGTTAATGATGGGCGAGAGGCGGACCCACTGTGCAGCCGGCCATATCTACTGCAGATGCTCTGGCTCCAAGGTCTCTTTGCTTGTACTTCCTCATCTGTAACTCACTTTGGATAAAAGCGTCTGCTAAATGAATAAATGTAATGTAAATGTAAATGTAAATCTTGAAGTGACGTGAGCAGAGGAAGCAGAAGCCACTTTTTGAGGTCAAACATAGGGATGATTCAAAGGGAACTAAGCAGGGATGGGGCACCAGCAAGACCCTTAGAAATTGGAAAAAAGCTGTCATGGATTTTTTCCCTGCAATTAATGGCTGAGCAGGGACAGGTTCCCAATCGTGTGGAAATGGTAAAGCTATCTAGAATAGTTTGTTTGGCTACATCCCAAACCACAAAACTATGGCACTAAATACAGTGATACTGGATTAATACTATTTAGTACAGAAAGATGTGATTTAGGGTACTGGTTTTATCTTTCTGCAACATTGGACGACTTTTTGTCCCTGTTGGTATGGACAGTGATTTCTTTTTCACACAGTACTGATACTGGTGTGAAAGGTGTGAAAATAGTTTTGACAAACTATTTAGTATGTAATTTGAGTCCCTGGAAGAGTTGTTTTTGGCAAAGACAGATGAATAAAATTTGTTTATGAATAAGACTACCTCTACAAGATTTCTTCCCTCTTGTACAGACACAGAACATATGTACATGTCAAGCATCAGCTGTTGTAATTGCAGTGTGTGCAAATGCACTAAGGATGGGGTTCTTATTCAGTGCTAGTTCTTTAAAATCAGCTTGACATGTTGATGTGCCAATGTGTAACGGCATTTCTTGAAAGCTGTAAACGAATCTGTGAAGTGAAGGAAGCTGGGCAATTTATTTCCATTGATTCATACCACAGTGGAGAAGAAGCGCTACTATAGGCCACTATGGTGAGAGAAAACACTGAGCAGCGCTTAGAAAGAAATGCTGAAAATGTGTTAACAAGCTACGCTTGGCTGAAAGCTACACTTTAGTGACCAAGAAAAACATCACGTTACTCCTGAGCGTTCTTTTTTTTTCTTCAGTCCCAGTAGTCTGATGGAACCAACATTTAAACCTGTCATGTCCATGAAAGAGAACGTTTCCCACACTGTGAAACGCTGAGGTGATGTGATGATGGGCTGTCACACGCATGGACAGGGCCTCTCTGAGGGCCGGAAAGAGAGGAAACGCAGGAAATGCTCCGCATTCCTGACAGGAAGAGATAATAAGCTTCCGACCAACAGTGGAGGAAAAATAGCCACCAGAAACGAAGCTTCTGAGACAGGAGGTACAGCGTGTTCACAAAGTGATGCGTGCACCCAAAAGGAGACAGAGAGACAGGTAGAGAGACAGGAGAAACAGAAATGCTAGGTGGTGCTAAAGGTGTGGGGGAAAAGTGAAGGCTCTGCTGCAGTTTAAATAATTCAGATGGAAACACTGCTGGTCCTGTGTAAACACCCGTAGAGCTTTATGCTAAGGAGGTCATCTACTGCATCAGAGCTGAGGCTGTACCGTATATGCTCACAAATCAGTCCTCCATGTTTAGATCAGCCAGCCTATTACAAACACCAGGAAGTATGAGGGTAAAAAAGTCCTTAACCTTCCTAACAAGCCAGTCCAAAAGCTATGCTAATTAAATTTTTACCTCAATTCATCTGATTGCACATCTACTTGAAAGAACACAGACCATTTCATGCCCTCAAGACTGATATAATTGGTTTTGAATAACTGCATCGCTTCATTCGAACATTTTCCACTATATATCAAACCAACACCGAGCAGCTGACCCGTTACTGAATGATGTAAGGTGGAAGACATCGCCGAGTTGAGCCAGCTGTCTTTCATTTCATGTCTCTTGTTTATCATTTTCATGATCGGATATATATTTCCCTTCATCTGGATGTCGAGTAAGCACTTGTCTGAAGCACATTTATCAGCAGAAGTGCTCTGGAGATAACACTTTTGGCTGTTATAGTACGCGACGTGACATTAATCGCAAGCACAGAGACATTTTCTTGTCTCAACAGAGCTTCACAAACAAGGCAACCGGGGCGTTTCACACGCTCGCAACAACATCTGAGGGGAGACAAGGCGAGAAGCAAACCTATAATTCAACATTCCAGCTTCGCCACTGCATGAGCCTTCACTTTAATAACAGCGTCAAGAGAAAAGGAAAGGCGAAAAGAAAGGGTTTCGGGCACTGCACTGGGTTACCAGTTTATTAGGTACTAGGGATATTAAAAACAAATTCCTTTGTAAATAACAAGACACTGAAATGAAAGGTCATGGCATGCTTGAACAAAAAAAAACAAGTGCAAGATTTTATTACCATTATTATTAGTAGAAGTAGTAGTAGTAGTATTGTAATTATTATTATATACTGTTCTTATTATTTTTATTACTATCATTATTATTAATTTACTATGTTCTTAAATAAATTAAATACATATAACTATTTATTTATAAACAAGCAAACACTTTGTATCAGGAACATGATGTTACATGATGTTTCAGTTTGCTTCATATATGTACACGTCCAACCTAAAGAGGACTGGAGACTGAGCACATGCATCCAAACACATGCATCTCCTCATCAGATGCACCGAGGCTGAAAACATGTGCGGGGCCATAATGACACTGTGAGCTCACTGGATAGATGGAGCCTGTATCTTTCTTTTCATCCTTTGTTAGTGTATGGACATCTTTGTGTCCCGAGGCCACACAACCACAGCTCCAGAGTGTGGCAGGATGAAAGACGGGCAGGGCGGGATAAAGTGCAGAGAGCTCAGCCAACAACAATGTGAGAGAACTGACTAGCGAGGTTTGTTACGTAACACAGCAGCAACCGCGGCCCACGTTGTTTGGAGGGGAGGAGGTTTGCAGAGCGAACGAAGAGAGAGAGAGAGAGCGAGAGAGAGAGAGGATGCACGGATAATAGAAAGGGACTAGCGGAAGATCCAGCACATACACGTAGCAGCAAATAAATGTCACACACAATTAATCTGCCTCTGGTTTCACTTTTACATTAGCAAACAGTATGTGGAATCCAGGAATAATAATAATAATCCTGAGGTAAAATCTAGAAACTATTGCAACAAAGTAGGAATGCACTGCTGCACTAAGAAATGAAAACACACCCACACTGCCAACAATTTCATTTATCAGTAACAGTTCAGTCTAATTCTATAAATTACCCAAAGTAGAGTTTAAAAAAATCTTATTTGCCAGAGCACCACTTTCAGCTGTTTTATTATTATATGAGCTACATTTATAGTTACATTTTTATTATTATTATTATTATTATTATTAACATTTCAGGTTTCTGTTTGCAAACTAACTCTTGTCAATTTGATCTTGATTCAATTTAAAAACAAAACCTGCTTTGATAAATCCCACAGAAAAAGTCAATGTGAACTTGAGGAAATATTTAGAACAGTAAAAACGAGAACAGTAACGTGAAAGAGCCTGATAGAACAAGTTACAACACGGCTGAAACTATAGAGACTCCCATCAATCAAGTCAAAACTTAACCTTTAACAGCAGTATACTCTAACAACTTTTAAGCATAAATAGCATGAACTATTAAAACAATAATCAATATTAGTACGACATCCATAATAAAAAGAGTCCGCCTATAAATGATTTGTTGAGCCGAAAAGCTAATTAAATGGTCCAGGACTGCAATGACAAACCTTTTGTAGTACATTATTTTACTATTATTTACTGCATTTTACAAACATTTCACTTATAATATTGTTTCCTTTGCCTTCCGTGACCTAATTTGTGTTTTCCCCCTCTATTTTCTGATATATTCACTGTTGTTAAAGCATCTCTTTTATGTAATTTTCCACAAATCAGTTTAAAATATAACCACATTGTACCTTCTCTACGTCAAACAGTTTGTTGAGTTTTTTTTAAACATTATCTACTATATTTAAAGTTCGGATAATGCAAAGTCTTTGAATATAGGTTGTATATTATGGCCCATTCGCAGTATTGGTTACAAAGGACAAATGGATTAAAAATGTACTCATATTTAAATGTAATAATCTAAATGGTTGGAATCAGCAGCTCTAGTCGGAGGGAAAATATTGATTCAGATGTCTGGCAGGAGCTCAGCGTTGATGTGGTTTTTAAAAAATAGGTTTTGTCACATACAGGCTCCAAACAACAAGAAAATGCTGATATATTTCTGGGATAATACCATGACTACAATATATATACGGTATTATCAGTATCCTACACAGATATGTTGCCTTACCATTAATCTTAAAAGTAACAGTATAGGAGGTTGGTAAAACAAAATTTTATTGCAAGATACATGCACAAGAAATACACATTCAGAGAAAATGACGTCGTAGGAAACTACGTCCTAAACTGGACAATGCACACTAAATGGTATGCCTATATAATAATAACGTTAGCAAATGGCGTAATGATATCCTATTTAACATACTATTTATCATTTAACATGCCGTTTGGGACATGGTTCAAGCATTTGCTTGATCTTATTTAATGTCACAGAAGTGTAAAAAGAATAAATTAAAAAACAAAATTCCATGCTGTCACTGTCCTCATTCTGCTGTGTTAACAATATTGAAATGACATAAAGTATTTGCTTATATCTGTGATAAATGGACCAAATGCGCTATAATATGGTAAAAAGAAACTAAAGCAGCGCTGTCACTGCCCCATACGTCTTCAGTAGTGTATTCATTGTTACACAGAAAAATAGCCTACAGTACGTGCATTTACATTATAATATGTTGGTTAAGTACACAATGTGTCAACAATTAAAAAAAAAAATCTTTGTGCCAAATCTTTGATAAATTATATCAGTCTAAATATCAATTAAATTAATCTGACAACAATATCTACAAAGGACAGTTTATCCTGCAACTAGGGTAACCACAAAACAAGAACTCTCTCCATACCTTCATGGTAAAAAATATGTTACACCATCTAAAAAAAAAAAGAAAGAAAATAGGGATACACTATAAATGCCTCGGCGAACACCTTGTCTAGAGTTGTATAGCTGCAGGCTGATAAATTACAGAGTACTTATGTCAAATAGCACACATGGTGTTACTATGTGAACAGAGAGTGTTATTAAAATAGCGCTTTTCCACCAGATGGTCTGGCAATACATGAAGGGATTAAAAAAATCCCGCTTTTTGTCACTATTTCCATTGCCAAGTGATCCACACTGTTACTGTACGCAAGTACACATGCTGGGACAGGCTCTGGATCCACTGCAACTGTGACCAGCATAAAGCAGTTACTGAAAATGTATGAATGAATAAAGGGCACTAGATTAGTCAACTACATTTACATTTTATGGCATTTGGCAGACGCCCTCATCCAGAGCGATTTACTCATTTACTTCTCATTTATACAATTGAGCAGTTGAGGGTTAAGGGCCTTGCTCAAGGGCCCAGCGGCGGCAGCTTGGCAGTGCTGGGATTTGAACTAATGACCTTCCGATCAGAAATCCATCGTCCTACCCATTAAGCTACCACTGCTACTGGCTACTTGCCACCACTCAACAACCTGAAGACAATTACTCCTGCTTTCATGGCTACTGTTATGTGACGTGACACAGGCACAGGTAGTCAACCTGAATACTGATAGCTCTGGATTCATGTTAGCAACTGTACTATGCCGTGCCATGAAAACTAATTTGGGACACTCTGGGAGCAATGAAGGTCAGATCTGAGAAGATGAGCAGAATGCTATTTAGTATGAGATGTAATAAAGTGCTATGAGAATAAAATAACTGTACTGTGCACATCGACGTGACTGTCAGAGTTACTACCAGTTAAAAGAGCAAAACTTCCCATATTGTGGTTGTATAAACAGCACATAACTTACAGAATGGAGTAAAATGACCTAAAATGACCACCTCGCAACGTGCAGAGAACTTTCATGTATTCTATAATTTGATGGGACACAGACAGGTCCAAATCCAGTTCTGGATTTGGATTAGTAACTGGAATGTATTATGAGATCAAGTGCACTCCATGAGCAATAAAGGCCAGAAGCAGAGTGTGAAGATCCTTTTCTCAGTCAGAAGAGCATCAGAGTGGAAGGGACACACCATATCGGGTTTATTAGGGTAAATTCATGCTTACGCTTTCAATAACATCGTACGTATCACACATTTTGACCAATTCTTTGACAAACATGTATATTGGATACAAAACAGGTGAAGCAGTGAGTTCAGTGAAGCGTCTCTGAACCACAAAAGAAAGGAAGCACTCTCCAATCACACACACACACACACACACACACACACACACACACACACACTTTCTGTCCCATTTAGAGACTCTCCCTGGAGACACACTCACCATTAAATGGAGTTCACCCTAAACTCTAAAGACTATGCCTAGTTCCCCATGGAGCAAGGCATTTTTTAAAAATGTGCTAGAGTAACAATATAAACTAATTCTTACACACACTTGACAAAAATACATCAACATTCAGAGATAATTAGGAATTATACCACAGCACTGAAATGTCTCATTTGACTGGGCCGAAAGTGGTGGTTAACAACATTAAAGGTGACTATAAACTGTTAAAAAAAAAAAAAACATGGTGTTGTTCAGTAATAAATTAAAATTACAATCATTGGCAAATTGCTGTGGTATAAGAGGGGGAAAAAACATTTCAGGATATGCTGTTATAGGAAAATAATAGCTTTGCTTTGCGTCAATGTGCCATCACATCACTGGATGTTGATTATTTTCCTATAACAGCAAACCCCCACACCCCCCACCCCCACCACCACCACTTGTCCCAAAATGGTAAATTTTGCTGAATAAACTTGTGTTTTCATTATGGAGACATTTTGAAATGACCTGAACTACTAAACATTCTTCACACACATAACCTAGAATCAGGTACATGAACAAGAAACAATCCAGAAAAGTATTCATGGCTAAATAACAAGTCTGTCAGAATGAGAAAAACTGGTTCCTCAAGGGTTCCCTGGTTAGTTAAAGGTTCTACAGCCTGAATTCTGTATGCTACCTTTTCTAAAAGGAAACCCCTTTGTTGTAGGCTTCCCAATGAGATTTTAAGAGTTTCCACAGAGGGACACACTGAAGAAAGCACTACGGTGCATGATGGAAGAGTGTAGTCAAAACTTACTACTACAAAGCATCCTGAATTATTTAAAATTCTTCACAGACAAAACATCAAATTATGTACAATCCAGTCTCAGTTCTCTCTTCAGTTCGGCGCTCCACAGAGAGAACTTCGCTACACCATGTCTCTGTCAGCCTCCAGCAGTGTTATTGGTCTGTTTTGACAATCTTTCGTTCACCGGCCGCTCAATTAATCCTCAGCTGGCGGAGAGAACGTTTGTTCTTGCTGAACGCTGCCATTAAATACAAGTTAAGAACCGTAGAGTGGGAAATTAAACATAGGGAGCAGGGAATTGGGGCTGGAATCCCAGCGGCACAGTAATGTTGTGCAGCCTCTGGGCCGAAACTCGTCCAATCATCTTGAAAACAGACAGCTGTCCTACAGAGCTGGAGGAAGATCAGGCACCTCGGCCTGCCGCGCTAACCTCCTGGTTGATGTAGGTAAAACCCTCACTTCTAAAATGTACGAGTTTAAACAGGACATCATTTCCAAATAACACTTCACAAGCAGTTCAAGTGTTACGTGATTAAGATTAGGTTTGAGAAAAAAACTTTATTTGTAGATCGCTCTTAGTACAGTATAAGCACAATTATTTTGACCAGATTTCACTTTCATATTATAAATTACAGTGGATATGAAAAAGTCTACATATGCTTGTTAAAATTGCAGGTTTTTGTGCAAAAAAAAAAACCCCAAACAAACAAAACAAATCATGTCAGATCTTTTCCCATCTTTAATGTGATATAGCAACCAACAACATTCAGGTAAAAAAAAAAAAAAAAAAAAACATTTTAGGAAGAAAACAAAAATTCCAATATCATGGTTGCTCAAGAATGCATGCCGCTTAACTTATATTTTGTTAAAGCACCTTTAGCTTGTAATACAGCACACAGTCTTTTGGGCAAGAGTTTGCACATTCTCTTCCGGCAAAAATGCTCCAGATTTATCAAATTGTCAGGGGATCTATTGTGCACAGCCCTAGTCAAATCTTTCCACAGGTTTTCAATAGGATTTAGATCTGAGCTCTGAGTGAGCCATTCCAATACATTGATCTTCTTCTTCTGAAGACATTCCTTTGTTGACTTGGATTTGTGCTTTGGGTCGTCATCCTGCTAGAACGTGAAATTTGTCTTCATCGTCAGCTGTCTAACAGAGGCCTGTTTATGCCAAAATAGACTGGTATTCAAAGCTATCCATGTTTCCCTCCATGTTGACTAGCATGCCAATCCCAGCCAAAGAGAAGCAGCTCTACAGCATGATGCTGCCACCACCATGCTTCACCATAGATATGATGTTCTTTGGGTTATCAATTGTCATGTTTTTGTACCAAACATATCTTTTAGAATTATGCACATTATGCACAAAAAGTTCATATTTTGCCACATGGTGTGGGATGATTTAGGCGGGCATGGATGTTGTGTTTATGAGAAAGGGTTTCTGTCTAGCCACCATACCCCATAGCACAGACAGGTGAAGAATATGAAAGAGTGCTGTCACATACAGGGGGTAACCAGTACTTGCCAGATATTCCTCCATCTTCTTTCATTTTGCCATAGGTCTTTTGGCAGCCTTTCTTTTTGTCCTTTTATCTATTTTGGACAGACATCCTGTTCTTGGTAATGTCACTTTGGTGCCCCATTTTCTCCACTTGTTGATGGCCTACACAGTGTTCCATGGTACAGTACATCTGATGTTATGGAAATTCTTTTTATACCGCTTACCTGATTTACACTGATCACCTTTCGACAATTAGATCCCATACATGCTTTTTAAGCTCAGTGCGGACCATGGATTCAGTAGTTGAATTAAACCAAGAAGCTGTCAAGAAAATGATCTTCATTTGGGGTTCATCAGAATCACTTATTTGATGTATGATAATTACTTTTGAACGGGATTGTTTGAATGTAAATGGTTTGAATGTAATCGGTTCATTCTGCACACAGTCCCACGCCCCATTATAAAAGAGTGCGTGCACTTGTGCAACCAGGTTATTGTAAGCCTTTGTTTCCTAAAACATTAGTTTTTCACCTGAATTTTGTTGCTGTAACACATTAAAGGTGGGAAAAGACATGATTTAGTATATTGGTCCTGTAATTTAACAGGTGTGTGTAGACTTTTTAAATCCACTAGCTATTGCCCTGAGGGGATGAAACAACAAAAATACGTTTCTGTGATATACGATATGTGATATGATATACAGGTTTGCTAACAAACCGGTGGAAAAAACAGTGTTACATTTGAATTTCTGTACAGCAAAGCACCTGTAAATGATGGGAACTGCCTGAGGTCCATATGTAATTTTGGATGAGATGATGGGCGGTATTGTCAGTTAATATCAGGAAGTTTAAAACCTGTGCAACTGTCAATCCTTCTAAAGTCACATGATCGATCGACTTATTGGGGGGATAACTCATTGCAATATACTCCAATGCTAAAATCTGGAATTTCTACACAAACTGCAAAAAGGTTGTCAGGTATGAAAAGGTCTGGGTGTTGTCTTACAGGTATCTCCAGGGTGTAACGAATGTGTAAGGTGTGTGTAAGGTTTAGTGGAGTTTGTATTTAACTGAATACGTCTTGTACATGCTAAACATCTACAGGGTGACAGGTATTTTTCTCAGTAAATGGACAATGTATTTTCTTGTCCTTGATAAGCATACATGCTGTATAGTAGACTACAAATGCAGTGGATTTAGATTGCTTCGAAAGCGTACTTAAGATTGCATTATTTGTGCCTCGTCACAGCAAATGGACATTTAAGTTGAAACATTTGAGCTGTTGGCC
Source organism: Ictalurus furcatus (assembly GCF_023375685.1). Taxonomy (NCBI): domain Eukaryota; kingdom Metazoa; phylum Chordata; class Actinopteri; order Siluriformes; family Ictaluridae; genus Ictalurus; species Ictalurus furcatus. Next base: position 5,794,023 of record NC_071277.1, on the reverse strand, counting down.
ATACATGCCTACACCCACCTACACACACTTTCAAGCACCAAACAAGCTTTCTCAAAGGGGTCCTTTTTTAAGCGAATACTTAATCATTACTTTCGCTCTGAGCAGACACAGGGGGAGATCATGCACTCCATTTGCCCCTGGCTGATCAAACTGAAAACCGAGGAACCGTGTTTTCCACTAGCGCTAATCAGTGAGCTTCTGAAAGACTCCACACCCACTGTGTTCTCTCTAATTGACTTCTTTACACTCGCTGTCTAAGAGGTAACAAGTGGCATTCGCTCACCCTCGGCCCACTGGATATGTTGGACGGGTCCTCAGAAATAATTGCCTTAAACTTTTAGACACTCCAGTGGCTATTGGACACATTCGCACATTGTTCAGCTTGTTAGTTTTTATTGAGCTCATATTTGTGTTCAGGATGCACTGATTCAGGGTCTCATGGACGTCCTCGGTGCTAGTCAGTTCCACTGAAGGGGGCGTGGTTAATGTGTCTGTCAGTCATACTGAACAAGGCATTGCCTCTGTACCTGCCAGTTCTGAAGGAGGGACGCATGGCTATTTAGTCTGTCAGTTATACTGGAGGAGGCATGGCCTTTGTGCCTGTCAGTTACATTGAGGGAGGCATGGCTTTTGTGCCTGTCAGTCATACTGAAGAAAGTGTGGCCTCTGTGTCTGTCACTTGCAGTAAAGGAGGCATAGTCACTGTCAGAGTCCACAATATCCTTATTCCTAATCTGTGATAGAGCTGAAATTAATGGAGAAACTTATAAACTGTAATTAACTGTAAGCTAAAATATACTTTAAAATTCATACTCGTATTTCCTAGGTTAAAATGAACGTGAAAGGTAGGAATTACATTTTTCCCATGTGACCTGTATGCAGCATTGGAGCCTCAGTAATGATTCGCTGTGCCTGTCTGTCAAATTAAAGGAGGCGTGGCCTCTGCTGCTGTCTGTCAGAGTGAAGGAGGTGTGGTCTCTGTGGTTGTCAGTCCCAGTTTCAGTTTGGTTTCCCATTGCTCACTTTTTCCCCACACACATATAGAACAATGAGAGGTTAATTGCTGTGTACAAAGTATTATTTATTTCATTGTTTACCTATATTTTATATTAGAATAATAAAGACAGATTAGAATAAACCATTTTCCAAATGGAAAGGAATAAAAGCCATAAAAAAAGGTGTCATATCTATCGATCAGTCGTTTTTCCTCTCCTTCTCACAGGTGTGTTGTGCGTTGTCTTGCATGCCATGTAGAATTACAAGCAATCTCTTTTTACCATTCTGAATCACATTATTACAGCTGAATCATATAGTATGAATCATTCACGATAATACATTGTATTGGAAAGAGCGATACACACCACTCATTTATTTCAATAAGCATGCTAATTGCTCAGCACAAAAGCGAATGTACAGTCGTTCGAGTGGGAGCCTACACTGTAAGACATCGATCAGACTACTGTGTCTACAACAGCTCAATTCCCAGCATGCCCTCGCAGCTTCGAAGCACACCGACATGACGGCTGCCTTTCCCAATAAAGACAAATGAATTCACCGGGACTACGGAGACGTTCAGAAACAAATCAGTCATCAATCGCTTCACTTTGGTCAACATCCAGTGAGAATTGGTGGGGGCAGGGGAGGGTGAAATGAGAGAATGACAAAAGAAAAGTGGAGAATAGACAAATAAAATAGATTAACATGGACCAAAAGGGAAACAAGCAGCTGATGCGTATTGTGATATTTACAAAAAAGATAAATTATGCATTTAAAAAAATCAGATAAGCAAGATTTTGGGGGGAAAAAAAGGGGTCGTTATATTTAAGAAATGAATCTATTCTGTAACACGAATGCTTTCAGGCAGCTGGAATTACAGAAAACACCAGTAAAGAGATTTCCTTTGTGAAATCTGATTCAGCAGGATGTACCAGGCTGGGACTAACAGGCGGTCAGAGTGCACTGAGTCAGGATATAAACATCCCAGCTCAGCTATGTAGTAATCTGGTTAGAGTAAACAGCTCGTCCAGTGTTTCCTGAGTGATTAAAAGATATTTGAAAAAAGTTGTCCAGTTTGGCTGTAATGTGATAGACAGACAGCCACGCTGCACTACATATAATTATATTTAATTATATATTTAAGGGTATGAAGCTTAAGGCTGCTTTCACGCTTGCCGTTTTTCTCAATAGCCAGCTCACATTTTACACGTAGTCCTACTGGAAGCGGATGCGAGATGGGCTGATTGCGTCCGGTTTTTAAAACGCTCGTGCTGGTTGTTTTTTTTTTTTTTTCCAAAGTTGAAAAAAGTTCTGAAAAATGCCGCTTTTTAGGGAGTGGGTGCTGTTGGGGCAAGTGAGAAAAACAAACGTGGTGGGAAAGGTGCTTTATTATTCCAACACTGCAATATACACTTTAATAGGAACACCTGTACCTGTAACCCTGTATCCATTCATGTGCTTATCAAATCAGCAAATAGTCTGTAGCGTTTACACAGAATGGTGCGAAAAACAAAAAACATCTATTATAGTCCATGTCTGAGGGTTATAGTTAAACCTTCCTTGGAGGGCAGGTCAGAAAGCAAGTGACAATGTATCCTTAATGTATCATATTAGATGTCATTCTGTCATTTAATATAATAGAATAAACGAATAAACTGGAGTTTAACAAGTGAGCATTATACAGCTCGTCTGTTTGTGCCGGTCACACTAGGGAACAATTAGACAGCACATAAAGCAGAACCAACCCATTTCACAACACTGCACACGAAGACTCGGAAATAAACAGGATATTAACAGTGTGTCCATTTCCCTGATCTCATCTTGTCCTCCACACAGATCCATATTTATCACCTGTGGTATCCCTGGAGCGCTTGTTCGAAAACCCTGAGCGATGACTTCCCGATGTTAACCTCATTAAACCCCCATCCATAATGCATGCAGAGAAAATCTATAAACACTCACACTGGGAGGTGTTTAAATATACGCCTCGTATCTTGTAGTCATGCCGGTGTTCACGATGAAACCGATATGCTTCTGAAAATAGCCTTGTGCAGTTCTGAAATGTTTAGGGACTGAAAAGCCAGGGTTCGAGAGGATTAGGATCGTCATGGTATAAGATCCAGTGCATCAGATTTCACAGAGTAAGATCAAGCGGTGTGTCCGAGATGTAACCAATGTTGCCTACTCAGGCTGTATTCGGAGGGAAGGGAGTCCGGATAAAACGTCGTGACATAGTTTCTCACACACCCAAACATTGGAGTTTGCACTTAGATGAATTTGATCATAAGAACTTAGACAAGTTCACACACTGATATGTTTACCGTATTAGCATTACACCACTTCTGCTCTTCTACTGAAGTCGTCACAGGATTCTGATTAACGTAACATTACAGTAGTGGTTGGTAAATCTTTTTCATGTGTCGGCCATTTTTCCTTATGATTTCATGCTCAAGATGGGAAATGGGCAAGTACAGACAGGTGACATATTAAATGAACCAGATGGGTTATTTTCCACATCTTTGAAAACCGGTTCCTCGTGTACTTTGAAGTATCATTGCTTTGCACATTTCTTATTTATTTATTTATTTATTTTTCAAATTTCTGCGTGAACGACTGGCTACTCTACATGGCCGACTTCCGAATATAGTGATTACTATTTATTGAAAGACTGTGTATTTGGATCATAGTTGTCATCTAAGTACTAAATCCTACCTTGTTGCTTGGATGGTACCCTTCTTTCTTGTACCATTAATATATATCTTAATTTTAAAAATTAAGGTTCATAATTGGCCTGTAAAGATTTAAAGACACACTGCATGCACCATTCGTGGTTGAGGTACATACTAAAGCTATGAAAGGTGTATGCTTGAGGGTTCCACCCCAGCAACAAGGAAAGGAAAGATTCAGTACCGTTTTAGTACTCTGAGTGCAGTGCAGTCTAGACAAATGCATTGTAAAGTGCACTACATGAATTTAAATAGGTAAATAAACTGTTAAAGCTGAGAATCTCTGTTTTCAGGGCCAGAAACATGTAAACAGAAGCCTGAAAGATAGAAACTAGCCAGATCTATAGCAGGTCATTACTATGAACCATTATTGGGAATCACACCTTTAAAATTATTTGATCTAACAGGTTAATTAAACTTTTACAAATCACTGACTGTACCTTTAAATTGCAAACACGATATATCTCACTCTGGAACAGCAATGAAATGCCAAACAGGATCATCAAAGCCTGTTCATTTTTATCAACAATCTCATTAAAAATTTTGGCAGGCAATTATTACAACTGATACTATATATAACCCTAGAGGCCCCTGTACTCCGATTAATTAGGGCAGCTGTATTCAGCTTGGTCTGATCGTGTTTGTGTGTGTGTGTGTGTGTGTGTATGTGTGTCCAGTACACAGCGAGTGCAACATGATCCTGCATGAGTATTGATTCAAGATTCGCAGTTCAGGAATACTCAGCCATCAAAAGTCAAGGACCAAAGTCAAAAGTAGACTTGGTTTGTATTGCGAGTTAGTGTGTTGTAAATAAATAAATAAATAAGAGATGAAGCTCCCACAAAACAAAATTGCTTCATCGGCACAAGTGAGTTCAAACATAATGGTATGTCCAATTGGTTTTGGAGTACGAAAACAAGAAGTGACAGGCAAACACAAAGGTGTTTCTTTCTCTCTCTCTCTCTCTCTCTCTCACACACACACACACACACACAATTGCACACAGAGGAATGAGCTCTGCTTTGTCACATGGCCCTCTGTTCATGGTTGGGGAATCCTCTAATCCGTCTTTTTGTTCATCCACTGGACACACATTGAGACTCAGAGGTCAGTTCATGTTCCCAGGCTCCCCTGTCCTCGGCTATGCACTCATGCCATGTGCACTGCCATCTGTTTGAACGCCTTAAAGCAAAGGAATCTCTTTCTATTATAACATTCTCATGTTTTTGCTTTGCTCCTCACAAAACATGGGTACAAATGTATAACGTAAAGGCAAAATGAAAGACAAAAAGGAGGGAAAAAATGTTCAGTTGAGCTATACTCTGAGATATGTGATATGTGAATCTGGTTGTGTACTACCTCTATACTTTCATGTAGCTCTTTTCTGAATTTCACCACAAATTGGTGTCTCTGCAGTTAAACTACTGTGTGGCTCGAAGGTTTTGAGTTGAAATCCACAAACTGCCAGACAGTCAATGTTAGGTCAATGATCAAGACTTCACCATCAATTGATCAACTGCGTACTTTATTCGATTTTCTTAGCTTGTAAGTCGTTTTAGATAACAGCATCTACACTGTACAAGATCCCGATAAAATCTTGACTGAATTCTATAACAGACTGTGTGATTTGCTTGTCCGATTATATGACGAGGATCCTCTAACGATAGCGAAGAAAACGACTCCTTAAATCATCAATCAGCATGGTCCGGGCATGAGAAGAAAACAAGCTCGCATAAACAGAGCCATTTGAGCCGAGTGAGTGTTTTTTACCTAGGCTACTCAGTTTAAATGTTATCATTTTACTGGCAGTTGTATTTGTTTAGCTCTGCTGTCTGTTTTATCTCTGCACCAATGTTATTGAAGAGGTGTGAATTGTTTGCCCAGCAGGGGGCTCAAACCCCTCCCCTTTCCCATGGTCCTGCTCACCAGCAGCTAAACAGAGTCAGGATACTCTACACACAGAAACCCAACAGTGTCCTGACTAAGCTTATAACAGGCTTCATTCAAAGTCATCATAGAATTCATTTGTTTATAATGATTGAAAATGCCCAATAAGTCAATTTCCATTCCGTCAGCACAATGATCTGCACTAGTCTGATAGCTCTGGATTGCAATGAGCAACGTGCCTTATACGTCATACGGTTAGATGACCACGCTATAATGGTTAAAAAAAGCTCTTCAATAGCTTTCAATACCAGAAGTGGCAGAAAGCTGGCATTTAAGCCAACTTTGGAACTCTGTTACTGCTGCCGAGCTCGTTACGTTTCAGTCCCCAGGTCAGACACTTTTTTTTCAATCAAATTTTTTTGGGGGAAAAAATGTATAAACGTATTTATTTATGTTTTAAGATATTGTGAACCTGTTGTGCATTTTGCTTACAATATTAAACCTCTGTTCCTAGCTTAGGATCAAACCCAGAACCTGGAGCTACCTGCTGAGCCACCATGCCCCATAGGGTCGCGGGGAGCCTATCACAGGGACACATGGCGGGGGACACCCTGGATGGGGTGCCAACCCATCGTGGGACATATGTGTACACACATTCACACACTACAGACCATTTGGAAATGTCAATCAGCCTACAACGCAGGTCTTTGGACTGGGGGAGGAAACCGGAATACCCGGAGGAAACCCCCAAAGCACGAGGAGAACATACAAACTCCGCAAACACAGGGCAGAGGCAGGACTCAAACCCCCAGAGGTGTGAGGCAAATGTGCTAACCACTAAGCCACTGTGCCTCCACCATGCCATCCATTGTTGTTATAATAATAATAATAATAATAATAATAATAATAATAATAATAACAAGAACAGTAGTAGTAGTACTGATGTTGGTATTTATTATTGTATAATATTTGTGTAATGATAATAATAAATGATAACTAGTAGTAGTAGTAGTAGTAGTAGTTGTTATGTTGGTATTTATTGTATAATATTAGTGTAATCACAACAACAACAACAATAAATGTTTCATCCCAAACATGGACATAACACAAAATCTCTTTCGACTCATTTCAAATGTCAAAATTTGAATTCCCACCTTTGCATAATTATAACATAAATGTAAACTCTAATCAATATTGGAATAATCCTGCTTGAATTTAATTGCCCTGTAGCACAGACACGAGCTTGACGCAGTAATGAAGAGCTAATATTTACACTTCACTGTTGATCTACTAACCTTCTAGATGAATTAAAAATAACAAATAAAAACATTATTACGCATGTGTTTATTTATAGGGCCAGTTGTGTTTCTGTGATTAACGATGCTGTTTAAGGAACTGCTGCTATTGTTCATTATATAACTGAAAAAAGAGAAGAAGAAAAAAAGTCGCGTGCGTTAATTAAGCTCTATTCATTTAAATGGATTTTAGTGTGAATGTCAATAGCGCGTGCTGCTGGATCTCTGCACTCATTAGAAATGTGATGCAACAGTGTTGCATTGAGATTCCTCTAATAAACCAAACCCCATCATCAACATCAACATCAGCCAGTGTGTGTGTGTGTGTGTGTGTGTGTGTGTGTGTGAACATCTCTCACCTTTTTCTTGACTCGAAGAAATGATTTCCTCCTCCTTTGGATTTGCTACCTGGGTAATGATGGACGTGTTGTCCATGGAAACGGGATTATTTTCTTGTTATTTCAAGAACAAGTCCTCGCTTTAAGTCGCCTGCTTCACTGGAATATGCAGCAGCTAGCCCTGCCTGCTAGCGAGCTAGCCAAGAATACTGTCCCGATGTCAAAGACACACACACACACACACACACACACACACACACAGCCGTGTGTGTACTGCTTTCTCACATCAAAGTCCACTTTGCATTGATGCAAAAAAAAATATTCTCTGTCAAATGATCGAAATCTGCAATAAAAATTAAAATAATCAGCTGCAAATAAAAATTAAAATAATAATAAAATTACACAGAAAAAATAACAGGCGCATTTGCGCTGCCAATTTGGGTGCAGTACCAGCTCCTCCCTCAAGATGGCGCCACAAATTTGTTTACTGTTATTTGTAAAATTGCTCCACTGAGCAACGTGTTGTCTGAATCATTTTACTTAAACCAATGTCACGTGCCCCCCGAAAAAGAAAATCAGCTCAGTAGCTCGATCAAATATCTTAAATGTGTTCATCTTTTTTTTTCTTTTTTCTTTTTTTTTTTAAATCCGTGTTTATCTGAAAGATATATTCTGACTGTACAAACAGATTGTATGTATGTATCACCTACAGAACAAGAAATGTGGACTGCTGGTTACTACCAAGAAAACAATTTTTCCCAAATTATTGTTTTACCATAATGTACAGTATTCACCCTATTAAATGTTTCTACATTTTAAAGTAGAATTGAAATGAGACTTAATTGGGATTACACATCAAATTAGTTTTAGCTTGCTAATGAAGAATTACTTCATTAGCATATTTTGTCAGTAGCTGAGTTCATGACACTGAGTTTATTGCTCTAGTTTGCCCCCTAGTGGAATAACAGCGACTAACACTTTAAAAATCTTCCACTTCTATTAGCCTAAACGACGATTGTAACTGTAATAAATATAATTATGTACGGTTTTTAATCTAAATCAAGAATAAATTCTTTATAAGTAAATACTAGTTTGCCTTTTTCCATTTATTACATAAAGCCGACTTCAGCAGTATGTTCCCCTGTAATAATGTTAGCTAAGATACTTTTTTCACTATCAAACCAAAGTACGCATTTAAAAAAAATATTTCCCACACAATATGTAGTTTATACAGAAATATAAGTTCTAAAAGATTCAACTAAATTATAAATTAAGTTACAAAAGACTTTTGTCTGAACAGAAGCAGTGGAAAATTCCAGAAAACGAATCTTAACCAGATACGCCTGTTCCCTTTAAGGTGTACATTTCAGCATGCTGAGTTTCCCTTTATCATTTTTATTCATTTATTAATTTTTTTAAGAGCAGGTTTTTGGAAGATGAGAGGAAACTGGAGAACCCAGATGAAACCCACACAGACACTGGGAAAAAACATAAAACCCATACAAACAGTAACGCAAGCTTGTTCTATTTATAAAGATTTACTAGCCTATGACTTGCATTCATGTATATATTAGCTAGCATTAAACACCCAAAAGCATTTATTGTATGGTGTTACATTGAACATTGAACAGCTTCTGTCGGTTTTATGTTTAGACATATTTCCTAATATATTACATAACTGCATTAGCTTTTATGAGGTATCTCTTTAGCACTGCCTATCCAATCTGATCCCTTTGGCTCTTTATTCATGCATGCACTAGAGAGCTTCTATTGCACTGACA